>NW_027671722.1:0-241180 GCF_964165515.1 Mesoplodon bidens | reverse complement strand
AGTGCTGGCAGGAACTTAGAAAGAGTGCTACGTGTCAGAGTCCCACTGGTACTGTCATTTCCAGGATATGGAGAATTTTCTCACCCATTTTCTCTTTTCAAGGAGGCTAACTTTTGTTTATATTTATATTTATATTTATATTTTTTACAGTTTTAGAAACTTTTTATTGTGAAATATAACACACATTCATGAAAGTGCAGAAAGCATAAATATAGCTTAATGAGTAACAAGAAAGTGAACACCCTTGTAGCTGCCACCCAGAGCAAGAAATAGAACCCTGCCAGCCCCTCTTCTGCATGCTCCCTCCCCACAAAGGTAACCCAAACTTGGATTGTATTTATTTTCTTTTCCTTCTTCTTTTTTATTGATGTATAGTTGATTTACAATGTTGTGTTAATTTGTGTTGTGTTAATTTCTTCGGTTAATTTCTGATTCAGTTTTTTGTATACATACATTCTTTTTCCTATTCTTTTCCATTATGGTTTATCACAGGATACTGAATATAGTTCTCTGTGCTCTACAGTACGACCCTGCTGTTTATCCATCCTGTAGTTTGTATCTGCTAATCCCAAACTCCCAATCCTTCCCTCCTTGACCCCTGCTTGTTTTTTTGTTTGTTTTTTTTTTTTTTGCGGTACGCGGGCCTCTCACTGTTGTGGCCTCTCTCGTTGCGGAGCACAGGCTCCGGAGCCATGGCTCACGGGCCCAGCCGCTCCGCGGCATGTGGGGCCCTCCCGGACCGGGGCACGAACCCGTGTCCCCTGTGTCGGCAGGCAGACTCCCAACCACTGCGCCACCAGGGAAGCCCGAAGCTGAGCTCTTGAACTGGAGTGACCCTTCCGAGAGGGTCTGTGTTGGGCTACGACGGCCTGACCTTCACACTCCACATCAATCATTTCTTGCCGTGCACCTTGGGTGAGGAACCCAGGCAATTTCCAAACTCACTGCCAGCTGAAGGCTTTCTGTGGGATGCACCCCCAGCAGCTGGGGCCACAAGTCCTTCGTTGAAGAAATGCACCCCACGTGGATATTTCAAATGGAACGGTGTCTTTCAAAGCATACCCTCCAATCTCCTCATTATATAGATCCTGTGGCCCCAAATAGGAAGTAACATAAAGTCCCATATTAACAACCCCCCCAGCCAAATACTTCTTTTCACAGAAACCACAGTACCCTCCACAAAGTGCACATTTGATCAGGCCACTCCCCTCTTGAAAACATATCATGGCTTTGCATCACTCCAAGGTCAGAAATCAAACTCCTTTAAATGGACCTCAAAGCCTTGCATGGCGTGGCCCCTGCTGTGTTCCCCAGCATCACATCACGCTTGCTGTGCCAGCCACGACACTGCCTTCAATATGCCTCCCACCGTAGCACATCTTCAACAATCCTGTGAATGACCTTATTTTGCTGTAGGGAAAAAAACCCTTTCTAGTATGTATGTGTGTTGCCAGACTTGAAGTTTGGGACATTGGTTAGTTTGTAATCAACCATCCATTGCCTAATTGCACTTGCAGCTGCAGAATTGCTACCACGGTGATGAATATTGCTGTCCAAAATATTGGCCTTTATCTGATAGGGTGTACTGACTTGATACCCAAATTGATGTCTCCCTCCAGAGGAAGATGCCTGTTGCTTTGAAATACGTAGGTATCTGTGCATGTGTCTCTTGATGAACCGTCAAGATAGAAAAGGAAATCCAGAGCAAGTGCCAGGCAGGGCACGTTGCGGTGGGCAAGTCCCCACCTCCACTTTACTACTGCACTGGAGGTGTAAATTGTGTCAACTGTGGGTCTGCTCAGCTAACGCCCTGCATAGTGGACTAACTAGGTTCACGTTAAAGAAGTCCTTTGGGGTGAGGGAGTGAGAATGCCTAATACAGGCTAAGAAAGACAAAAGGTAAAGCCAAGGGTACAGAATCCTAAGATGAAGCTGTTCTAAGTAGGCTGATTCAGCCTCTGGCATAGTGAAAATCTGGGGCTCTGAGTCAAAGGCTTTGGAAAGAGTTCCCCTTTATCTCCCTCCTCTACCCCATAACTCCTCACATTTCCGGAAGGCTTCCCCCAAACCCCTCTCAGGTCTTAGAGAACATGGCTCTTTCTCTCCTCTTACCAAGACCCACTGCTTCAAGAGGTAACTCCCAGGACACATTGATCCCCACAATCTATTGGTCTTTGTGTATCGGAAATCACAAGATGGGATTTTCCAGCCACCCACCAGAGCAACTGAGAAGGGCTTCCTCTCATCCTCCCAAGCTACCACTCCTCCCAGAATCCGTATCTTATTTCTCACCTCCTCCACCTCTACCACTTAATTTGCTCTGCAGAGAAAGTCCCTAAGTTTTACTGGAAACCCAACTTCCATCCTAGTAGACCCTGTTGTCACAGAAGGGAATGAGCAGAGAATTGCAAGGCTAGCAGATGACTCCCCGGTTCATACAAAGACACATGGGGCTTCCCTGGTGGCGCAGTGGTTGGGAGTCCGCCTGCCGATGCAGGGGGCACGGGTTCGTGTCCCTGTCCGGGAAGATCCTACATGCCGTGGAGCCGCTGGGCCCGTGAGCCATGGCCGCTGAGCCTGTGCGTCCGGAGCCTGTGCTCCGCAATGGGAGAGGCCACAGCAGCGAGAGGCCCGCATACCGCAAAAAAAAAACAAACCGCAAAACAAAAAACACACATGGTTCTCAGAGGCATTCTTCTCAAATCCGACGGTTGTTAACTGTTATCAACAGTTACTCTAATCCAACTGTCATCAAGTGTTGTTAACAATTTAATGATTTTCATGGACTCATGAAATTTATTTACAACTTTTTTTTAAACTGGAAAGACTTTTTTATGATGGACATTTAAAAATGCATAATCTCAGTATGAAATGAGATTTCATAATCTCATTTATGATTTTTTTTATTTTTAGAATCACTTTCCACATGCATACATAATTTGCATAGTTCATCAGTACAGAGCATTTTGGATTATTCTGTTATTCCTTAGCAATATATCTAAACCTTTCTTGTGTTCCTGGATAGTGAGTATTTATGTCCCTTAGTTTCTTTATGTTATAGTTCTTGAAAGATATCTTTCAGACTTTGTCATCCATCTCTTGTGCATATATTGAAAGGAAAACAACAGTGAAACAAATTGGTTGAGATATTTCTAAGGCAGTGACTGCCACTTGGCTGACAGCAGTATAAGAATCATCCTGATGTCAGAGATGTTAAAATAAAATGGAAACGATAATACATTCCCATGGACATACCGCTTTGCATAATAGCTTTTCCTCCCAGACCATCCCTCCCTTGTTTTGACCCTACAGAAATCCAGTATTGTGAATTTTGTGTTTATCATGTCCTTGTTTTTTTCTCCCCTTTTAGCAAATGTGTGCTAAACATGGAAGCCAACCGGGGCTTTGTCTGCCTCTCAATGGTCATGTGTGAGCCTTGTTTCTGAACCAGGAATGACTCTGAAGCTCCTAAAGAAGGAGAGGATCTTACTGGATGTCTTACTTAGAGTCCCTGAACTGGTGGCGGACTGGCTGTTCCTCAGTTTGCGAGCTGTCCTCCCGTCCTTTGTCAACTTTGGAGTTTCCATGGCCAGATGAGGACCAGTGGGAGGATGATTTCTGGGTCTTGTCCCCTCCTGTCCTGTGGTGACCTTCACGTGTCCTGCGGTGATGGGAACTTTTCCTCGATGAAGACGTGTCCTTCTTTTCTTTTTTTCTCTCCAGGCTTCATCCCTGGGGTGGAAGCCCTTCTGGCTTCCATCCCGTTCAGACATGTAGCCTTCGGTCTGCAAGGTGGAGACCACGGGGTCTGCGACCTTCCCTTCAGCTCTTCCAGCAGCAGGCTTGCTGGTTGTGACTGCAACTGGCAACACCATGCTCATGCTGCTCTCTGGACCATCTGCCCCCGTCGAGGATGTGCTGGCATCATCGGCCAAGACCAGGTTCGTGTCCTGCAAGGATAAGCTGGCAGCACCTGCAGTGTCCTCGCCGGATCCGCTTTCTCCTGGATCCTTGATGGTGGCTCCCGCCAGGCCCATGGTCAACCCTGCCGCTGCTCCTTCGGCGCTTTTCACGGCTGCAGTTGATCCATGGGGGGCACCTGCAATGGCCTCGCCAGATCCGCTTTCTCCTGGATCCTTGATGGTGGCTCCCGCCAGGCCCATGGTCAACCCTGCCGCTGATCCTTCGGCGCTTTTCACGGCTGCAGTTGATCCATGGGGGGCACCTGCAATGGCCTCGCCAGATCCGCTTTCTCCTGGATCCTTGATGGTGGCTCCAGCCAGGCCCATGGCCATTCCTGCCGCTGATCCTTCGGCGCTTTTCACGGCTGCATTTGATCCATGGGGGGCACCTGCAATGGCCTCGCCGGATCCGCTTTCTCCTGGATCCTTGATAATGGCTCCCGCCAGGCCCATGGACATCCCTGCCGCTGATCCTTCGATGCATTTCACGGCTGCAGTTGATCCATGGGGGGGCACCTGCAGTGGCCTCACCGGATCCGCTTTCTCCTGGATCCTTGATGGTGGCTCCCGCCAGACCGGTGGTCATCCCTGCCGCTGATCCTTCGGCGGTTTTCACGGCTGCAGTTGAGACATGGGGGGCACCTGCAATGGCCTCGCTGAATCCGCTTTCTCTTGGATCCTTGATGGTGGCTACAGCCAGGTCCGTGGTCATCCCTGCCGCTGATCCATCGGCGCTTTTCACGGCTGCAGTTGATCCAAGGGGGGCACCTGCAGTGGCCTCGCCGGATCCGCTTTTTCCTGGATCCTTGACCGTGGCTCCCGCCAGGTCCGTGGTCATCCCTGCCGCTGATTCTTCGGAGCTTTTCACGGCTGCACTTGATCTATGGTGGCACCTGCAATGGCCTCGCCGGATCCGCTTTCTCCAGGATCCTTGATGGTGGCTCCTTGATGGTGGCTCCAGCCAGGCCCATGGCCATTCCTGCCACTGTTCCTTCGTCGCTTTTCACGGCGGTAGTAGATCCATGGTGGGTACCTGCAATGGCCTCGCCGGATCTGCTTTCTCCTGGATCCTGGATAATGGCTCCCGCCAGGCCCATGGACAACCCTGCCGCTGATCCTTCGGCGCTTTTCACGCCTGCAGTTGATCCATCGGGGATACCTGCAGTGGCCTCGCCGGATCCGCTTTCTCCTGGATCCTTGATGGTGGCTCCCGCCAGGCCCATGGTCATTCCTCCTGCTGATCCTTCGGCACTTTTTGTGGCTCCAGTCACGTCACGAAGCTTGTGAAGCCCAGCCTCATCCTGATCCCTTTCTCTGTGGAGCTCTGTGGTCTGAGCCAAGGGGAGGAGAATCAGGTAAGTTAGAGATGACAGAAAGTGAGATCTGAACTGTCTGCTCCTCTCTCATCCTGGAGCTGAGCAACTCAAGGGCTTATACTTAGAATAACCTTTGAGATCACCCAGTCTAAGCTCCCATTGGATGCTAGATCCCATCTACTGCACCGCTCTCAAACGGCCACTCCATTTTACTTGAACAGTCCCAGGGTCAGGGAAAGCACTGATACAGTTCTCCATGATACACACTTTAATTTTATACCCTTGTGCTTCTCTCTCTGCAGGACAGACTCCTAGAAGTGGGGTTCCCGGGTCAAGGGATGCACACCTTCTGCATTTTGGTGACTCCACGGGTTGGGCTGATTTGAATCAGCATGTCGGCGTCACGGGGAGACACAATGAAGGAAGGACTTCCTAACTGTGAATGATGTTCCACAACTGATGAGACTACCTGGGCTGGGGTAAGTGTTCAAGAAGAGACCAGACAGTCAGGATGCTGTAGGAGGGATTACAGCCCTGGTGAGGAGACCAGTGCAGCTGATAATGATACCTAAGGTCTCTCTGAAATTCAGCCCTGTGGGACAAGGTGGAGAAGCACTCGGAACCTCTCCAGTGTGGTGAATCCCATAGTGATAGCTCGTTTGTCCCTGACCCTTTTCAACAATAGAAGGTATTTCCCAGGTGAGTCTCAGAGAGCACCAAAGGCTATGAAGGACCAGCTTTGCCCTGCTCTCCCAAAGCACCCTGCCCCGTGTTCTTGAGTCTCTGTGGGTGCTTCCCACTAGGATTTTGGCATCCTCTGTAGTCGCTGCATCTCCAGTTTGGAGCATCGGGGTACTGCTGTAACTGTCTACCGGTGGTCTCAGGATATAGACAAGCTTTTCCCAATGGGAAAAGAGGTCTTTTTGTGCATCGGAAGAGGGGCACAGCTGCAGATAGAAAGTCCGGCCGGTAGCAAGATTCAGGCACAGCTGCTGTTTCTCACGGTTGTGGATGGAGATCTTGACAAACTTCAAGGGAAGCAGCCTGGTGAGCTCTAGGGTCTTCACGGGCTTGCAACCTCTCCCCTTGGTGATCCCGGCGCGTCTGACATGCTCTTCACAGACTTTCGTTGTTCGGGCCAGCAGCATGACGTCAGGTAGTGGGAAGAGGGGGCTGGTGGATGCGACACCCACAGTCACCCTTCGGACGCGGTTGTCTAGGTCAATCAGTTCTCCTTTCTTGCTGACCTGGATAAAGTCGCTCTCAAACATGGGAGCGTACTTGAAAATGTCATACTCTCCTCCCTCGTACAGTTGTCGTTGCAGGACCCCCATGGAGGTCCTCAACACCCCCACTGAACAGTAGCTATTGGCCGTGTAATGAGGTAAACTCTCACTGCTCATGGCTCTCTTCGTTCAAGACAGAGCCACCAGCCACAAATTGAGTCTCGGAGAGAGAGAGGGAACGAAAGCAACTCGTCACCTCCCTGCAGGACTCTGCCAGAGTCTCTTGGCCCGACCATATTTATACCGCAAGTCCTTTGTGACCCGTCACCATCACATCGCACACCCCTTTGTTGAGCCTCCAAGTCCCCACCCCCTTGGGGCAGGCTCACCAGCCTCCCCCTAAACCAACCACCATGTCCATAGGGAACAGGCTGACCCTGCCAGGGTATAGGTGTGGGTAGGCTGGATAGTCTTTCTACTCAAAAGGTTGAGAAAACCCTCCTGCTCTTGTAAATATCTGGGTGGCTTCCAGTCTTGTTGTTGTTACAGATCTCCATCATCTTGGCGCTTCTGCTGAATGATGTCCTGGGGATAAAATCCTGGAAGTGGACCGTGTACTTGCTAAGGGCAGGCATCCTATGGGGATTGCTGTTCTCTGTGCCCCCAGCGTATACAGCCCAGTGCTGGCAGGAACTTAGAAAGAGTGCTGCTACCTGTCAGAGTCCCACTGGTACTGTCATTTCCAGGATATGGAGAATTTTCTCACCCATTTTCTCTTTTCAAGGAGGCTAACTTTTTATATTTGTGGTTTTTTTTTTTTACAGTTTTAGAAACTGTTTTTATTGTGAAATACAACACACACTCATGAAAGTGCACAAACCATAAATATATAGCTTAATGAGTAACAAGAAAGTGAGCACCCTTGTAGCTGCCACCCAGAGCAAGAAATAGAACCCTGCCAGCCCCTCTTCTGCATGCTCCCTCCCCACAAAGGGAACCCAACCTTGGCTTCTATTTTTTTTCTTTTCCCCCTTCTTTTTTATTGACAGTGTAGTTGATTTACAAGGTTGTATTCGTTTCTGTTGTGTTAATTTCTGATTCAGTTTCATGTGTATTCTTTGTATATTTCATGTATAGTCTTTTTCCTATTCTTTTCCATTATGGTTTATCACAGGATACTGACTATAGTTCTCTGTGCTCTACAGTAGGACCCTGCTGTTTATCCACCCTGTAGTTTGTATCTGCTAATCCCAAACTCCCAATCCTTCCCCGCCCCCAACCCCACTGAAAACCCCAAGTCTCTTCCCTATGTCTGGGAGTCTGTTTCTGTTTTGCAGATATGTTCATTTGCGTCGTACTTTAGAGTCCACGTATAAGGGCTATCATGTGGTGAGAAATGTTATTTTTTAAATAGGCTTCCCAGGTGATCCTTATGCATGTGAATGTTGGAGAACTACTGTCTTCCACTGTAAAGTTATGGCATACTGGGGCTGAAAGAGGCCCCCCAGACCTCCTAGCCCAGTGGTTTTCCAACTTGGCTGCTGCACAGTAGAATTATTGGGTGAGATTTTTAAAACTCCCGGTGCTGGAGGGCTTACCCCACCTAAATGTCATCAGAATCTCTGGGATTGGGGTCAGGCTATCAATGTTTGTTTGTTTGTTTGTTTGTTTGTTTTGAAGCTCCCCAGGGAACTCCCAACATACAACCAAGGGTAAGAATCACTGCAGCGGTCCAATCCATTGGTTTTACAGTTGGGGACCCCGTGGCTGCCCACAGAGGTACCATTACAGAGAGGCAGAGTGACCCAGGAGAGTCAGTGGCCCAGACAGGATAGGAACTCAGATTTCCTGACTCCTCGTTGGTGCTGCTTCTACCATAAAGATTGTGTCCCTTTGTTGAGCCAATGACAACCCTGATCCCCCCCGTGTTCTGTTTTACCCTACACAAAGTAAAATAACTCCCAATGGTTTCATTTCCTTACAAGCCAGAGAGAGTTTCTGTTTTCATAAGGTGAACCTCTGACCCCAGCTATGGCCTAAAGCTCAGCCCCGGCTGCAGACTTGTCCTCCCTCCACCCTACGTGCCCTGGAGAAGCCTTGCTGGGAAAACAGGCTTCTCTTTCGGGCAGTGGCTATGCACGTGTGACCTGCGAGCAAGCGACCAAAACCTTTTTCTGTGCTTATTTCCTTGCCTTCTACAGAGTGCCCATAACCAAACCAAAGGGCTTTGCTGAGAAAAGGATGGTTTTTCCATAACATAGCCTCGTGCTAGGCACAGCACGGCACAGACACCCCGTAAATACTTGATGAATTCAGTAATTAATTCAGCAACGCAAGTTTACACATCACGCAGTCACCTCCCCCAGCTTATCTTCTCCCCAAACTATATTTACATAGTAAATCTTATTTCCAAAGATTCGCAACCTCGCAATGAACATTTCTGTATAGTGCATCTATTTCCAGCCCTAGTGAATGGCTGAATGATACTTAATACCTATCTTGTACAACAAAATTTTGATTCTGGGGTCTCAGGCCAAAGCACAATTCGCATCACAGAAGTCACTGTCAAGTCCCTACCAGGCGAGGGGACATAGAAAACACAAGATAGCATTTCTTTTGGAGTTGTACGGTTTCCTTTATTAAAGAAAGTAGGAACTGCCTCTCTAGGGAAGGACCCAAGCCAACCGGGGCTTTGTCTACCTCCCAGTGGTCATGTGTGAGCCTTGGTGCTGAATCAGGAGTGACTGAAGCGCCTAAAGAAGGAGAGGATCTCACTGGATGCCTTACTTAGAGTCCCCGAACTGGTGGCGGGCTGGCTCTTCCTCCGTCTGCGAGCTGTCCTCCCCTCCTTGGTCAACTTTGGGGTTTTCATGGCCGCATGAGGACCAGTGGGAGGATGCTTTCTGGGTCTTGTCCCCTCGTGTCCTGTGGTGACCTTCA
The DNA here is from genome assembly GCF_964165515.1 of Mesoplodon bidens. NCBI lineage: Eukaryota > Metazoa > Chordata > Mammalia > Artiodactyla > Ziphiidae > Mesoplodon > Mesoplodon bidens. The sequence continues at coordinate 231,736 of NW_027671722.1, read as the reverse complement.
CCTGTCCTGCGGTGATGGGAACTTTTCCTCGATGAAGACGTGTCCTTCTTTCCTTTTTTTCCTTCCAGGCTTCATCCCTGGGGTGGGAGACCTTCTGGCTTCCATCCCCTTCAGACGTGTAGCCTTCGCTCTGCAAGGTGGAGACCACGGGGGCTGCGACCTTCCCTTCAGCTCTTCCAGCAGCAGGCTTGCTGGTTGTGACTGCACCTGGCAACACCATGCTCATGCTGCTCTCTGGACCATCTGCCCCCGTCGAGGATGTGCTGGCAACATCCGCCGAGACCAGGCTCGTGTCCTGCAGGGATAGGCTGGCAGCACCTGCAGTGGCCTGGCCGGATCCGCTTTCTCCTGGATCCTCGATGGTGGCTCCCGCCAGGCCCACGGTCATCCCTGCCGCCGATCCTTCGGCGCCTTTCAGGGCTGCAGGTGACCCACGGGGGGCATGATGGATTCCCTCTCCCCCCACATAAGCACAAGACGTGGCTCCAGTCACGTCACGAAGCTTGCGAAGCCCAACCTCATCCTGATCCCTTTCTCTGTGGAGCTCTGTGGTCTGAGCCAAGGGGAGGAGAGACAGGTAAGATAGAGATGACAGAAAGTGAGCTCAGAACTGTCCGCTCCTCTCTCATCCTGGAGCTGAGCAACTCAAGGCCTTATACTTAGAATAACCTTTGAAATCACCCAGTCTAAGCTCCCATTGGATGCAAGACCCCATCTACTGCACCCCTGTCAAACGGCCACTCCACTGTACTTGAACAGTCCCAGGGCCAGGGAGAGCACTGATACAATTCTCCATGATGCTATGCACTTTAACTTTATACCCTTGTGCTTCTCTCCCTGCAGGACAGATTCCTAGAAGTGGGGTTCCTGGGTCAAGGGATGCACACCTTCTACATTTTGGTGACTCCACGGGTTGGGCTGATTTGAGTCAGCATGTCGGAGTCCCGGGGAGACACAATGAAGGAAGGACTTCCTAGCTGTGAATGATGTTCCCCACCTGCTGAGACTACCTGGGCTGGGGTAAGTGTTCAGGAAGAGAGCAGACAGTCAGGATGCTGTAGGAGGGATTACAGCCCTGGTGATGAGACCAGTGCAGCCGAGATGATACCTAAGGTCTCTCTGAAATTCGGCCTCGTGGGACAAGGTGGAGAAGCACTCGGAACCTCTCCCGTGTGGGGACTCCCGTAGTGATAGCTCGTTTGTCCCTGACCCTTTTCAACGGTAGAAGGTATTTCCCAGGCGAGTCTCAGAGAGCACCAAAGGCTATGAAGGACCAGCTTTGCCCTGCTCTCCCAAAGCACCCTGCCCCGTGTTCTTGAGTCCCTGTCGGTGCTTACCACTAGGATGTTGGCATCCTCTGTAGTCGCTGCATCTCCAGTTTGGAGCATCGGGGTACTGCTGTAACTGTCTACCGGTGGTCTCAGGATATAGACAAGCTTTTCCCAATAGGAAAAGAGGTCTTCTTGTGCGTCGGAAGAGGGGCACAGCTGCAGGTAGAAAGTCCGGCCGGTAGCAAGATTCAGGCACAGCTGCTGTTTCTCCCGGTTGTGGATGGAGATCTTGACAAACTTCAAGGGGAGCAGCCTGGTGAGCTCTAGGGTCTTCACGGGCTTGCAACCTCTCCCCTTGGTGACCCCGGCACAGACTCTCCTTGGTCGGGCCAGCAGCATGACGTCAGGTAGCGGGAAGAGGGGGCTGGTGGATGCGACGCCCACAGTCACCGTTCGGACGCGGTTGTCTAGGTCAATCAGTTCTCCTTCCTTGCTGACCTGGATAAAGTCGCTCTCCAACATGGGAGCGTGCTTGAAAATGTCATACTCTCCTCCCTCGTACAGTTGTCGTTGCAGGACCCCCATGGAGGTCCTCGACACCCCCACTGAACAGTAGCTGTTGGCCGTGTAATGAGGTAAACTCTCACTGCTCATGGCTCTCTTCGTTCAAGACAGAGCCACCAGCCACAAACTGAGTCTCGGAGGGAGAGAGAGAGAGGGAACGAAAGCACCTCGTCACCTCCCTGCAGGACTCTGCCAGAGTCTCTTGACCCGACCCTATTTATACCGCAAGCCCTTTGTGACCCGTCACCATCGCATCACACACCCCTTTGTTGAGCGTCCAAGCCCCCACCCCCTTGGGGCAGGCTCACCAGCCTCCCCCTAAACCAACCACCACGTCCATAGGGAAGAGGCTGACCCTGCCAGGGTATAGGTGTGGGTAGGCTGGATAGTCTTTCTACTCAAAAGGTTGAGAAAACCCTCCTGCTCTTGTAAATATCTGGGTGGCTTCCAGTCTTGTTGTTGTTACAGATCTCCATCATCTTGGCGCTTCTGCTGAATGATGTCCTGGGGATAAAATCCTGGAAGTGGACCGTGTACTTGCTAAGGGCAGGCATCCTATGGGGATTGCTGTTCTCTGTGCCCCCAGCGTATACAGCCCAGTGCTGGCAGGAACTTAGAAAGAGTGCTGCTACCTGTCAGAGTCCCACTGGTACTGTCATTTCCAGGATATGGAGAATTTTCTCACCCATTTTCTCTTTTCAAGGAGGCTAACTTTTGTTTATATTTATATTTATATTTTTTACAGTTTTAGAAACTTTTTATTGTGAAATATAACACACATTCATGAAAGTGCAGAAAGCATAAATATAGCTTAATGAGTAACAAGAAAGTGAACACCCTTGTAGCTGCCACCCAGAGCAAGAAATAGAACCCTGCCAGCCCCTCTTCTGCATGCTCCCTCCCCACAAAGGTAACCCAAACTTGGATTGTATTTATTTTCTTTTCCTTCTTCTTTTTTATTGATGTATAGTTGATTTACAATGTTGTGTTAATTTGTGTTGTGTTAATTTCTTCGGTTAATTTCTGATTCAGTTTTTTGTATACATACATTCTTTTTCCTATTCTTTTCCATTATGGTTTATCACAGGATACTGAATATAGTTCTCTGTGCTCTACAGTAGGACCCTGCTGTTTATCCATCCTGTAGTTTGTATCTGCTAATCCCAAACTCCCAATCCTTCCCTCCTTGACCCCTGCTTGTTTTTTTTTTTTTTTTTTTTTTTTTGCGGTACGCGGGCCTCTCACTGTTGTGGCCTCTCTCGTTGCGGAGCACAGGCTCCGGAGCCATGGCTCACGGGCCCAGCCGCTCCGCGGCATGTGGGGCCCTCCCGGACCGGGGCACGAACCCGTGTCCCCTGTGTCGGCAGGCGGACTCCCAACCACTGCGCCACCAGGGAAGCCCGAAGCTGAGCTCTTGAACTGGAGTGACCCTTCCGAGAGGGTCTGTGTTGGGCTACGACGGCCTGACCTTCACACTCCACATCAATCATTTCTTGCCGTGCACCTCGGGTGAGGAACCCAGGCAATTTCCAAACTCACTGCCAGCTGAAGGCTTTCTGTGGGATGCACCCCCAGCAGCTGGGGCCACAAGTCCTTCGTTGAAGAAATGCACCCCACGTGGATATTTCAAATGGAACGGTGTCTTTCAAAGCATACCCTCCAATCTCCTCATTATATAGATCCTGTGGCCCCAAATAGGAAGTAACATAAAGTCCCATATTAACAACCCCCCCAGCCAAATACTTCTTTTCACAGAAACCACAGTACCCTCCACAAAGTGCACATTTGATCAGGCCACTCCCCTCTTGAAAACATATCATGGCTTTGCATCACTCCAAGGTCAGAAATCAAACTCCTTTAAATGGACCTCAAAGCCATGCATGGCGTGGCCCCTGCTGTGTTCCCCAGCATCACATCACGCTTGCTGTGCCAGCCACGACACTGCCTTCAATATGCCTCCCACCGTAGCACATCTTCAACAATCCTGTGAATGACCTTATTTTGCTGTAGGGAAAAAAACCCTTTCTAGTATGTATGTGTGTTGCCAGACTTGAAGTTTGGGACATTGGTTAGTTTGTAATCAACCATCCATTGCCTAATTGCACTTGCAGCTGCAGAATTGCTACCACGGTGATGAATATTGCTGTCCAAAATATTGGCCTTTATCTGATAGGGTGTACTGACTTGATACCCAAATTGATGTCTCCCTCCAGAGGAAGATGCCTGTCGCTTTGAAATACGTAGGTATCTGTGCATGTGTCTCTTGATGAACCGTCAAGATAGAAAAGGAAATCCAGAGCAAGTGCCAGGCAGGGCACGTTGCGGTGGGCAAGTCCCCACCTCCACTTTACTACTGCACTGGAGGTGTAAATTGTGTCAACTGTGGGTCTGCTCAGCTAACGCCCTGCATAGTGGACTAACTAGGTTCACGTTAAAGAAGTCCTTTGGGGTGAGGGAGTGAGAATGCCTAATACAGGCTAAGAAAGACAAAAGGTAAAGCCAAGGGTACAGAATCCTAAGATGAAGCTGTTTTAAGTAGGCTGATTCAGCCTCTGGCATAGTGAAAATCTGGGGCTCTGAGTCAAAGGCTTTGGAAAAAGTTCCCCTTTATCTCCCTCCTCTACCCCGTAACTCCTCACATTTCCGGAAGGCTTCCCCCAAACCCCTCTCAGGTCTTAGAGAACATGGCTCTTTCTCTCCTCTTACCAAGACCCACTGCTTCAAGAGGTAACTCCCAGGACACATTGATCCCCACAATCTATTGGTCTTTGTGTATCGGAAATCACAAGATGGGATTTTCCAGGAACCCACCAGAGCAACTGAGAAGGGCTTCCTCTCATCCTCCCAAGCTACCACTCCTCCCAGAATCCGTATCTTATTTCTCACCTCCTCCACCTCTACCACTTAATTTGCTCTGCAGAGAAAGTCCCTAAGTTTTACTGGAAACCCAACTTCCATCCTAGTAGACCCTGTTGTCACAGAAGGGAATGAGCAGAGAATTGCAAGGCTAGCAGATGACTCCCCGGTTCATACAAAGACACATGGGGCTTCCCTGGTGGCGCAGTGGTTGGGAGTCCGCCTGCCGATGCAGGGGGCACGGGTTCGTGTCCCTGTCCGGGAAGATCCTACATGCCGCTGAGCCTGTGCGTCCGGAGCCTGTGCTCCGCAATGGGAGAGGCCACAGCAGCGAGAGGCCCGCATACCGCAAAAAAAAAACAAACCGCAAAACAAAAAACACACATGGTTCTCAGAGGCATTCTTCTCAAATCCGACGGTTGTTAACTGTTATCAACAGTTACTCTAATCCAACTGTTATCAAGTGTTGTTAACAATTTAATGATTTTCATGGACTCATGAAATTTATTTACAACTTTTTTTTAAACTGGAAAGACTTTTTTATGATGGACATTTAAAAATGCATAATCTCAGTATGAAATGAGATTTCATAATCTCATTTATGATTTTTTTTATTTTTAGAATCGCTTTCCACATGCATACATAATTTGCATAGTTCATCAGTACAGAGCATTTTGGATTATTCTGTTATTCCTTAGCAATATATCTAAACCTTTCTTGTGTTCCTGGATAGTGAGTATTTATGTCCCTTAGTTTCTTTATGTTATAGTTCTTGAAAGATATCTTTCAGACTTTGTCATCCATCTCTTGTGCATATATTGAAAGGAAAACAACAGTGAAACAAATTGGTTGAGATATTTCTAAGGCAGTGACTGCCACTTGGCTGACAGCAGTATAAGAATCATCCTGATGTCAGAGACGTTAAAATAAAATGGAAACGATAATACATTCCCATGGACATACCGCTTTGCATAATAGCTTTTCCTCCCAGACCATCCCTCCCTTGTTTTGACCCTACAGAAATCCAGTATTGTGAATTTTGTGTTTATCATGTCCTTGTTTTTTTCTCCCCTTTTAGCAAATGTGTGCTAAACATGGAAGCCAACCGGGGCTTTGTCTGCCTCTCAATGGTCATGTGTGAGCCTTGTTTCTGAACCAGGAATGACTCTGAAGCTCCTAAAGAAGGAGAGGATCTTACTGGATGTCTTACTTAGAGTCCCTGAACTGGTGGCGGACTGGCTGTTCCTCAGTTTGCGAGCTGTCCTCCCGTCCTTTGTCAACTTTGGAGTTTCCATGGCCAGATGAGGACCAGTGGGAGGATGATTTCTGGGTCTTGTCCCCTCCTGTCCTGTGGTGACCTTCACGTGTCCTGCGGTGATGGGAACTTTTCCTCGATGAAGACGTGTCCTTCTTTTCTTTTTTTCTCTCCAGGCTTCATCCCTGGGGTGGAAGCCCTTCTGGCTTCCATCCCGTTCAGACATGTAGCCTTCGGTCTGCAAGGTGGAGACCACGGGGTCTGCGACCTTCCCTTCAGCTCTTCCAGCAGCAGGCTTGCTGGTTGTGACTGCAACTGGCAACACCATGCTCATGCTGCTCTCTGGACCATCTGCCCCCGTCGAGGATGTGCTGGCATCATCGGCCAAGACCAGGTTCGTGTCCTGCAAGGATAAGCTGGCAGCACCTGCAGTGTCCTCGCCGGATCCGCTTTCTCCTGGATCCTTGATGGTGGCTCCCGCCAGGCCCATGGTCAACCCTGCCGCTGCTCCTTCGGCGCTTTTCACGGCTGCAGTTGATCCATGGGGGGCACCTGCAATGACCTCGCCAGATCCGCTTTCTCCTGGATCCTTGATGGTGGCTCCCGCCAGGCCCATGGTCAACCCTGCCGCTGATCCTTCGGCGCTTTTCACGGCTGCAGTTGATCCATGGGGGGCACCTGCAATGGCCTCGCCAGATCCGCTTTCTCCTGGATCCTTGATGGTGGCTCCAGCCAGGCCCATGGCCATTCCTGCCGCTGATCCTTCGGCGCTTTTCACGGCTGCATTTGATCCATGGGGGGCACCTGCAATGGCCTCGCCGGATCCGCTTTCTCCTGGATCCTTGATAATGGCTCCCGCCAGGCCCATGGACATCCCTGCCGCTGATCCTTCGATGCATTTCACGGCTGCAGTTGATCCATGGGGGGGCACCTGCAGTGGCCTCACCGGATCCGCTTTCTCCTGGATCCTTGATGGTGGCTCCCGCCAGACCGGTGGTCATCCCTGCCGCTGATCCTTCGGCGGTTTTCACGGCTGCAGTTGAGACATGGGGGGCACCTGCAATGGCCTCGCCGGAACCGCTTTCTCCTGTATCCGTGATGGTGCCTCCCGCCAGCCGATGGATATCCCTGTCGCTGATCCTTCGGCGCTTTTCACGGCTGCAGTTGATCCATGGCTGGGCACCTGCAATGGCCTCGCCGGAACCGCTTTCTCCTGAATCTTTGATGGTGGTTCCCGCCAGGCCCGTGGTCATCCCTGCCGGTGATCCTTCTGTGCTTTTCACGGCTGCAGTTGATCCATGGGGGGCACCTGCAATGGCCTCGCTGAATCCGCTTTCTCTTGGATCCTTGATGGTGGCTACAGCCAGGTCCGTGGTCATCCCTGCCGCTGATCCATCGGCACTTTTCACGGCTGCAGTTGATCCAAGGGGGGCACCTGCAGTGGCCTCGCCGGATCCGCTTTTTCCTGGATCCTTGACCGTGGCTCCCGCCAGGTCCGTGGTCATCCCTGCCGCTGATTCTTCGGAGCTTTTCACGGCTGCACTTGATGTGTGGTGGCACCTGCAATGACCTCGCCGGATCCGCTTTCTCCAGGATCCTTGATGGTGGCTCCTTGATCGTGGCTCCAGCCAGGCCCATGGCCATTCCTGCCACTGTTCCTTCGTCGCTTTTCACGGCGGTAGTAGATCCATGGTGGGTACCTGCAATGGCCTCGCCGGATCTGCTTTCTCCTGGATCCTGGATAATGGCTCCCGCCAGGCCCATGGGCAACCCTGCCGCTGATCCTTCGGCGCTTTTCACGCCTGCAGTTGATCCATCGGGGATACCTGCAGTGGCCTCGCCGGATCCGCTTTCTCCTGGATCCTTGATGGTGGCTCCCGCCAGGCCCATGGTCATTCCTCCTGCTGATCCTTCGGCACTTTTTGTGGCTCCAGTCACGTCACGAAGCTTGTGAAGCCCAGCCTCATCCTGATCCCTTTCTCTGTGGAGCTCTGTGGTCTGAGCCAAGGGGAGGAGAATCAGGTAAGTTAGAGATGACAGAAAGTGAGATCTGAACTGTCTGCTCCTCTCTCATCCTGGAGCTGAGCAACTCAAGGGCTTATACTTAGAATAACCTTTGAGATCACCCAGTCTAAGCTCCCATTGGATGCTAGATCCCATCTACTGCACCGCTCTCAAACGGCCACTCCATTTTACTTGAACAGTCCCAGGGTCAGGGAAAGCACTGATACAGTTCTCCATGATACACACTTTAATTTTATACCCTTGTGCTTCTCTCTCTGCAGGACAGACTCCTAGAAGTGGGGTTCCCGGGTCAAGGGATGCACACCTTCTGCATTTTGGTGACTCCACGGGTTGGGCTGATTTGAATCAGCATGTCGGCGTCACGGGGAGACACAATGAAGGAAGGACTTCCTAACTGTGAATGATGTTCCACAACTGATGAGACTACCTGGGCTGGGGTAAGTGTTCAAGAAGAGACCAGACAGTCAGGATGCTGTAGGAGGGATTACAGCCCTGGTGAGGAGACCAGTGCAGCTGATAATGATACCTAAGGTCTCTCTGAAATTCAGCCCTGTGGGACAAGGTGGAGAAGCACTCGGAACCTCTCCAGTGTGGTGAATCCCATAGTGATAGCTCGTTTGTCCCTGACCCTTTTCAACAATAGAAGGTATTTCCCAGGTGAGTCTCAGAGAGCACCAAAGGCTATGAAGGACCAGCTTTGCCCTGCTCTCCCAAAGCACCCTGCCCCGTGTTCTTGAGTCTCTGTGGGTGCTTCCCACTAGGATTTTGGCATCCTCTGTAGTCGCTGCATCTCCAGTTTGGAGCATCGGGGTACTGCTGTAACTGTCTACCGGTGGTCTCAGGATATAGACAAGCTTTTCCCAATGGGAAAAGAGGTCTTTTTGTGCATCGGAAGAGGGGCACAGCTGCAGATAGAAAGTCCGGCCGGTAGCAAGATTCAGGCACAGCTGCTGTTTCTCACGGTTGTGGATGGAGATCTTGACAAACTTCAAGGGAAGCAGCCTGGTGAGCTCTAGGGTCTTCACGGGCTTGCAACCTCTCCCCTTGGTGATCCCGGCGCATCTGACATGCTCTTCACAGACTTTCGTTGTTCGGGCCAGCAGCATGACGTCAGGTAGTGGGAAGAGGGGGCTGGTGGATGCGACACCCACAGTCACCCTTCGGACGCGGTTGTCTAGGTCAATCAGTTCTCCTTTCTTGCTGACCTGGATAAAGTCGCTCTCAAACATGGGAGCGTACTTGAAAATGTCATACTCTCCTCCCTCGTACAGTTGTCGTTGCAGGACCCCCATGGAGGTCCTCAACACCCCCACTGAACAGTAGCTATTGGCCGTGTAATGAGGTAAACTCTCACTGCTCATGGCTCTCTTCATTCAAGACAGAGCCACCAGCCACAAATTGAGTCTCGGAGAGAGAGAGGGAACGAAAGCAACTCGTCACCTCCCTGCAGGACTCTGCCAGAGTCTCTTGGCCCGACCATATTTATACCGCAAGTCCTTTGTGACCCGTCACCATCACATCGCACACCCCTTTGTTGAGCCTCCAAGTCCCCACCCCCTTGGGGCAGGCTCACCAGCCTCCCCCTAAACCAACCACCATGTCCATAGGGAACAGGCTGACCCTGCCAGGGTATAGGTGTGGGTAGGCTGGATAGTCTTTCTACTCAAAAGGTTGAGAAAACCCTCCTGCTTTTGTAAATATCTGGGTGGTTTCCAGTCTTGTTGTTGTTACAAATCTCCCTGCAGGGGTCATCTTCGTGCTTCTGCTGAATGATGTCCTGGGGATAAAATCCTGGAAGTGGACTGTGTACTTGCTAAGGGCAGGCATCCTATGGGAATTGCTGTTCTCTGTGTCCCCAGCGTATATAGCACAGTGCTGGCAGGAACTTAGAAAGAGTGCTACGTGTCAGAGTCCCACTGGTACTGTCATTTCCAGGATATGGAGAATTTTCTCACCCATTTTCTCTTTTCAAGGAGGCTAACTTTTGTTTATATTTATATTTATATTTATATTTTTTACAGTTTTAGAAACTTTTTATTGTGAAATATAACACACATTCATGAAAGTGCAGAAAGCATAAATATAGCTTAATGAGTAACAAGAAAGTGAACACCCTTGTAGCTGCCACCCAGAGCAAGAAATAGAACCCTGCCAGCCCCTCTTCTGCATGCTCCCTCCCCACAAAGGTAACCCAAACTTGGATTGTATTTATTTTCTTTTCCTTCTTCTTTTTTATTGATGTATAGTTGATTTACAATGTTGTGTTAATTTGTGTTGTGTTAATTTCTTCGGTTAATTTCTGATTCAGTTTTTTGTATACATACATTCTTTTTCCTATTCTTTTCCATTATGGTTTATCACAGGATACTGAATATAGTTCTCTGTGCTCTACAGTAGGACCCTGCTGTTTATCCATCCTGTAGTTTGTATCTGCTAATCCCAAACTCCCAATCCTTCCCTCCTTGACCCCTGCTTGTTTTTTTGTTTTTTTTTGTTTTTTTTTTTTGCGGTACGCGGGCCTCTCACTGTTGTGGCCTCTCTCGTTGCGGAGCACAGGCTCCGGAGCCATGGCTCACGGGCCCAGCCGCTCCGCGGCATGTGGGGCCCTCCCGGACCGGGGCACGAACCCGTGTCCCCTGTGTCGGCAGGCAGACTCCCAACCACTGCGCCACCAGGGAAGCCCGAAGCTGAGCTCTTGAACTGGAGTGACCCTTCCGAGAGGGTCTGTGTTGGGCTACGACGGCCTGACCTTCACACTCCACATCAATCATTTCTTGCCGTGCACCTTGGGTGAGGAACCCAGGCAATTTCCAAACTCACTGCCAGCTGAAGGCTTTCTGTGGGATGCACCCCCAGCAGCTGGGGCCACAAGTCCTTCGTTGAAGAAATGCACCCCACGTGGATATTTCAAATGGAACGGTGTCTTTCAAAGCATACCCTCCAATCTCCTCATTATATAGATCCTGTGGCCCCAAATAGGAAGTAACATAAAGTCCCATATTAACAACCCCCCCAGCCAAATACTTCTTTTCACAGAAACCACAGTACCCTCCACAAAGTGCACATTTGATCAGGCCACTCCCCTCTTGAAAACATATCATGGCTTTGCATCACTCCAAGGTCAGAAATCAAACTCCTTTAAATGGACCTCAAAGCCTTGCATGGCGTGGCCCCTGCTGTGTTCCCCAGCATCACATCACGCTTGCTGTGCCAGCCACGACACTGCCTTCAATATGCCTCCCACCGTAGCACATCTTCAACAATCCTGTGAATGACCTTATTTTGCTGTAGGGAAAAAAACCCTTTCTAGTATGTATGTGTGTTGCCAGACTTGAAGTTTGGGACATTGGTTAGTTTGTAATCAACCATCCATTGCCTAATTGCACTTGCAGCTGCAGAATTGCTACCACGGTGATGAATATTGCTGTCCAAAATATTGGCCTTTATCTGATAGGGTGTACTGACTTGATACCCAAATTGATGTCTCCCTCCAGAGGAAGATGCCTGTCGCTTTGAAATACGTAGGTATCTGTGCATGTGTCTCTTGATGAACCGTCAAGATAGAAAAGGAAATCCAGAGCAAGTGCCAGGCAGGGCACGTTGCGGTGGGCAAGTCCCCACCTCCACTTTACTACTGCACTGGAGGTGTAAATTGTGTCAACTGTGGGTCTGCTCAGCTAACGCCCTGCATAGTGGACTAACTAGGTTCACGTTAAAGAAGTCCTTTGGGGTGAGGGAGTGAGAATGCCTAATACAGGCTAAGAAAGACAAAAGGTAAAGCCAAGGGTACAGAATCCTAAGATGAAGCTGTTTTAAGTAGGCTGATTCAGCCTCTGGCATAGTGAAAATCTGGGGCTCTGAGTCAAAGGCTTTGGAAAGAGTTCCCCTTTATCTCCCTCCTCTACCCCGTAACTCCTCACATTTCCGGAAGGCTTCCCCCAAACCCCTCTCAGGTCTTAGAGAACATGGCTCTTTCTCTCCTCTTACCAAGACCCACTGCTTCAAGAGGTAACTCCCAGGACACATTGATCCCCACAATCTATTGGTCTTTGTGTATCGGAAATCACAAGATGGGATTTTCCAGCCACCCACCAGAGCAACTGAGAAGGGCTTCCTCTCATCCTCCCAAGCTACCACTCCTCCCAGAATCCGTATCTTATTTCTCACCTCCTCCACCTCTACCACTTAATTTGCTCTGCAGAGAAAGTCCCTAAGTTTTACTGGAAACCCAACTTCCATCCTAGTAGACCCTGTTGTCACAGAAGGGAATGAGCAGAGAATTGCAAGGCTAGCAGATGACTCCCCGGTTCATACAAAGACACATGGGGCTTCCCTGGTGGCGCAGTGGTTGGGAGTCCGCCTGCCGATGCAGGGGGCACGGGTTCGTGTCCCTGTCCGGGAAGATCCTACATGCCGTGGAGCCGCTGGGCCCGTGAGCCATGGCCGCTGAGCCTGTGCGTCCGGAGCCTGTGCTCCGCAATGGGAGAGGCCACAGCAGCGAGAGGCCCGCATACCGCAAAAAAAAAAAAAACCGCAAAACAAAAAACACACATGGTTCTCAGAGGCATTCTTCTCAAATCCGACGGTTGTTAACTGTTATCAACAGTTACTCTAATCCAACTGTCATCAAGTGTTGTTAACAATTTAATGATTTTCATGGACTCATGAAATTTATTTACAACTTTTTTTTAAACTGGAAAGACTTTTTTATGATGGACATTTAAAAATGCATAATCTCAGTATGAAATGAGATTTCATAATCTCATTTATGATTTTTTTTATTTTTAGAATCGCTTTCCACATGCATACATAATTTGCATAGTTCATCAGTACAGAGCATTTTGGATTATTCTGTTATTCCTTAGCAATATATCTAAACCTTTCTTGTGTTCCTGGATAGTGAGTATTTATGTCCCTTAGTTTCTTTATGTTATAGTTCTTGAAAGATATCTTTCAGACTTTGTCATCCATCTCTTGTGCATATATTGAAAGGAAAACAACAGTGAAACAAATTGGTTGAGATATTTCTAAGGCAGTGACTGCCACTTGGCTGACAGCAGTATAAGAATCATCCTGATGTCAGAGACGTTAAAATAAAATGGAAACGATAATACATTCCCATGGACATACCGCTTTGCATAATAGCTTTTCCTCCCAGACCATCCCTCCCGTGTTTTGACCCTACAGAAATCCAGTATTGTGAATTTTGTGTTTATCATGTCCTTGTTTTTTTCTCCCCTTTTAGCAAATGTGTGCTAAACATGGAAGCCAACCGGGGCTTTGTCTGCCTCTCAATGGTCATGTGTGAGCCTTGTTTCTGAACCAGGAATGACTCTGAAGCTCCTAAAGAAGGAGAGGATCTTACTGGATGTCTTACTTAGAGTCCCTGAACTGGTGGCGGACTGGCTGTTCCTCAGTTTGCGAGCTGTCCTCCCGTCCTTTGTCAACTTTGGAGTTTCCATGGCCAGATGAGGACCAGTGGGAGGATGATTTCTGGGTCTTGTCCCCTCCTGTCCTGTGGTGACCTTCACGTGTCCTGCGGTGATGGGAACTTTTCCTCGATGAAGACGTGTCCTTCTTTTCTTTTTTTCTCTCCAGGCTTCATCCCTGGGGTGGAAGCCCTTCTGGCTTCCATCCCGTTCAGACATGTAGCCTTCGGTCTGCAAGGTGGAGACCACGGGGTCTGCGACCTTCCCTTCAGCTCTTCCAGCAGCAGGCTTGCTGGTTGTGACTGCAACTGGCAACACCATGCTCATGCTGCTCTCTGGACCATCTGCCCCCGTCGAGGATGTGCTGGCATCATCGGCCAAGACCAGGTTCGTGTCCTGCAAGGATAAGCTGGCAGCACCTGCAGTGTCCTCGCCGGATCCGCTTTCTCCTGGATCCTTGATGGTGGCTCCCGCCAGGCCCATGGTCAACCCTGCCGCTGCTCCTTCGGCGCTTTTCACGGCTGCAGTTGATCCATGGGGGGCACCTGCAATGGCCTCGCCAGATCCGCTTTCTCCTGGATCCTTGATGGTGGCTCCCGCCAGGCCCATGGTCAACCCTGCCGCTGATCCTTCGGCGCTTTTCACGGCTGCAGTTGATCCATGGGGGGCACCTGCAATGGCCTCGCCAGATCCGCTTTCTCCTGGATCCTTGATGGTGGCTCCAGCCAGGCCCATGGCCATTCCTGCCGCTGATCCTTCGGCGCTTTTCACGGCTGCATTTGATCCATGGGGGGCACCTGCAATGGCCTCGCCGGATCCGCTTTCTCCTGGATCCTTGATAATGGCTCCCGCCAGGCCCATGGACATCCCTGCCGCTGATCCTTCGATGCATTTCACGGCTGCAGTTGATCCATGGGGGGGCACCTGCAGTGGCCTCACCGGATCCGCTTTCTCCTGGATCCTTGATGGTGGCTCCCGCCAGACCGGTGGTCATCCCTGCCGCTGATCCTTCGGCGGTTTTCACGGCTGCAGTTGAGACATGGGGGGCACCTGCAATGGCCTCGCCGGAACCGCTTTCTCCTGTATCCGTGATGGTGCCTCCCGCCAGCCGATGGATATCCCTGTCGCTGATCCTTCGGCGCTTTTCACGGCTGCAGTTGATCCATGGCTGGGCACCTGCAATGGCCTCGCCGGAACCGCTTTCTCCTGAATCTTTGATGGTGGTTCCCGCCAGGCCCGTGGTCATCCCTGCCGGTGATCCTTCTGTGCTTTTCACGGCTGCAGTTGATCCATGGGGGGCACCTGCAATGGCCTCGCTGAATCCGCTTTCTCTTGGATCCTTGATGGTGGCTACAGCCAGGTCCGTGGTCATCCCTGCCGCTGATCCATCGGCACTTTTCACGGCTGCAGTTGATCCAAGGGGGGCACCTGCAGTGGCCTCGCCGGATCCGCTTTTTCCTGGATCCTTGACCGTGGCTCCCGCCAGGTCCGTGGTCATCCCTGCCGCTGATTCTTCGGAGCTTTTCACGGCTGCACTTGATGTGTGGTGGCACCTGCAATGGCCTCGCCGGATCCGCTTTCTCCAGGATCCTTGATGGTGGCTCCTTGATCGTGGCTCCAGCCAGGCCCATGGCCATTCCTGCCACTGTTCCTTCGTCGCTTTTCACGGCGGTAGTAGATCCATGGTGGGTACCTGCAATGGCCTCGCCGGATCTGCTTTCTCCTGGATCCTGGATAATGGCTCCCGCCAGGCCCATGGGCAACCCTGCCGCTGATCCTTCGGCGCTTTTCACGCCTGCAGTTGATCCATCGGGGATACCTGCAGTGGCCTCGCCGGATCCGCTTTCTCCTGGATCCTTGATGGTGGCTCCCGCCAGGCCCATGGTCATTCCTCCTGCTGATCCTTCGGCACTTTTTGTGGCTCCAGTCACGTCACGAAGCTTGTGAAGCCCAGCCTCATCCTGATCCCTTTCTCTGTGGAGCTCTGTGGTCTGAGCCAAGGGGAGGAGAATCAGGTAAGTTAGAGATGACAGAAAGTGAGATCTGAACTGTCTGCTCCTCTCTCATCCTGGAGCTGAGCAACTCAAGGGCTTATACTTAGAATAACCTTTGAGATCACCCAGTCTAAGCTCCCATTGGATGCTAGATCCCATCTACTGCACCGCTCTCAAACGGCCACTCCATTTTACTTGAACAGTCCCAGGGTCAGGGAAAGCACTGATACAGTTCTCCATGATACACACTTTAATTTTATACCCTTGTGCTTCTCTCTCTGCAGGACAGACTCCTAGAAGTGGGGTTCCCGGGTCAAGGGATGCACACCTTCTGCATTTTGGTGACTCCACGGGTTGGGCTGATTTGAATCAGCATGTCGGCGTCACGGGGAGACACAATGAAGGAAGGACTTCCTAACTGTGAATGATGTTCCACAACTGATGAGACTACCTGGGCTGGGGTAAGTGTTCAAGAAGAGACCAGACAGTCAGGATGCTGTAGGAGGGATTACAGCCCTGGTGAGGAGACCAGTGCAGCTGATAATGATACCTAAGGTCTCTCTGAAATTCAGCCCTGTGGGACAAGGTGGAGAAGCACTCGGAACCTCTCCAGTGTGGTGAATCCCATAGTGATAGCTCGTTTGTCCCTGACCCTTTTCAACAATAGAAGGTATTTCCCAGGTGAGTCTCAGAGAGCACCAAAGGCTATGAAGGACCAGCTTTGCCCTGCTCTCCCAAAGCACCCTGCCCCGTGTTCTTGAGTCTCTGTGGGTGCTTCCCACTAGGATTTTGGCATCCTCTGTAGTCGCTGCATCTCCAGTTTGGAGCATCGGGGTACTGCTGTAACTGTCTACCGGTGGTCTCAGGATATAGACAAGCTTTTCCCAATGGGAAAAGAGGTCTTTTTGTGCATCGGAAGAGGGGCACAGCTGCAGATAGAAAGTCCGGCCGGTAGCAAGATTCAGGCACAGCTGCTGTTTCTCACGGTTGTGGATGGAGATCTTGACAAACTTCAAGGGAAGCAGCCTGGTGAGCTCTAGGGTCTTCACGGGCTTGCAACCTCTCCCCTTGGTGATCCCGGCGCATCTGACATGCTCTTCACAGACTTTCGTTGTTCGGGCCAGCAGCATGACGTCAGGTAGTGGGAAGAGGGGGCTGGTGGATGCGACACCCACAGTCACCCTTCGGACGCGGTTGTCTAGGTCAATCAGTTCTCCTTTCTTGCTGACCTGGATAAAGTCGCTCTCAAACATGGGAGCGTACTTGAAAATGTCATACTCTCCTCCCTCGTACAGTTGTCGTTGCAGGACCCCCATGGAGGTCCTCAACACCCCCACTGAACAGTAGCTATTGGCCGTGTAATGAGGTAAACTCTCACTGCTCATGGCTCTCTTCGTTCAAGACAGAGCCACCAGCCACAAATTGAGTCTCGGAGAGAGAGAGGGAACGAAAGCAACTCGTCACCTCCCTGCAGGACTCTGCCAGAGTCTCTTGGCCCGACCATATTTATACCGCAAGTCCTTTGTGACCCGTCACCATCACATCGCACACCCCTTTGTTGAGCCTCCAAGTCCCCACCCCCTTGGGGCAGGCTCACCAGCCTCCCCCTAAACCAACCACCATGTCCATAGGGAACAGGCTGACCCTGCCAGGGTATAGGTGTGGGTAGGCTGGATAGTCTTTCTACTCAAAAGGTTGAGAAAACCCTCCTGCTTTTGTAAATATCTGGGTGGTTTCCAGTCTTGTTGTTGTTACAAATCTCCCTGCAGGGGTCATCTTCGTGCTTCTGCTGAATGATGTCCTGGGGATAAAATCCTGGAAGTGGACTGTGTACTTGCTAAGGGCAGGCATCCTATGGGAATTGCTGTTCTCTGTGTCCCCAGCGTATATAGCACAGTGCTGGCAGGAACTTAGAAAGAGTGCTACGTGTCAGAGTCCCACTGGTACTGTCATTTCCAGGATATGGAGAATTTTCTCACCCATTTTCTCTTTTCAAGGAGGCTAACTTTTGTTTATATTTATATTTATATTTATATTTTTTACAGTTTTAGAAACTTTTTATTGTGAAATATAACACACATTCATGAAAGTGCAGAAAGCATAAATATAGCTTAATGAGTAACAAGAAAGTGAACACCCTTGTAGCTGCCACCCAGAGCAAGAAATAGAACCCTGCCAGCCCCTCTTCTGCATGCTCCCTCCCCACAAAGGTAACCCAAACTTGGATTGTATTTATTTTCTTTTCCTTCTTCTTTTTTATTGATGTATAGTTGATTTACAATGTTGTGTTAATTTGTGTTGTGTTAATTTCTTCGGTTAATTTCTGATTCAGTTTTTTGTATACATACATTCTTTTTCCTATTCTTTTCCATTATGGTTTATCACAGGATACTGAATATAGTTCTCTGTGCTCTACAGTAGGACCCTGCTGTTTATCCATCCTGTAGTTTGTATCTGCTAATCCCAAACTCCCAATCCTTCCCTCCTTGACCCCTGCTTGTTTTTTTGTTTGTTTTTTTTTTTTTGCGGTACGCGGGCCTCTCACTGTTGTGGCCTCTCTCGTTGCGGAGCACAGGCTCCGGAGCCATGGCTCACGGGCCCAGCCGCTCCGCGGCATGTGGGGCCCTCCCGGACCGGGGCACGAACCCGTGTCCCCTGTGTCGGCAGGCAGACTCCCAACCACTGCGCCACCAGGGAAGCCCGAAGCTGAGCTCTTGAACTGGAGTGACCCTTCCGAGAGGGTCTGTGTTGGGCTACGACGGCCTGACCTTCACACTCCACATCAATCATTTCTTGCCGTGCACCTTGGGTGAGGAACCCAGGCAATTTCCAAACTCACTGCCAGCTGAAGGCTTTCTGTGGGATGCACCCCCAGCAGCTGGGGCCACAAGTCCTTCGTTGAAGAAATGCACCCCACGTGGATATTTCAAATGGAACGGTGTCTTTCAAAGCATACCCTCCAATCTCCTCATTATATAGATCCTGTGGCCCCAAATAGGAAGTAACATAAAGTCCCATATTAACAACCCCCCCAGCCAAATACTTCTTTTCACAGAAACCACAGTACCCTCCACAAAGTGCACATTTGATCAGGCCACTCCCCTCTTGAAAACATATCATGGCTTTGCATCACTCCAAGGTCAGAAATCAAACTCCTTTAAATGGACCTCAAAGCCTTGCATGGCGTGGCCCCTGCTGTGTTCCCCAGCATCACATCACGCTTGCTGTGCCAGCCACGACACTGCCTTCAATATGCCTCCCACCGTAGCACATCTTCAACAATCCTGTGAATGACCTTATTTTGCTGTAGGGAAAAAAACCCTTTCTAGTATGTATGTGTGTTGCCAGACTTGAAGTTTGGGACATTGGTTAGTTTGTAATCAACCATCCATTGCCTAATTGCACTTGCAGCTGCAGAATTGCTACCACGGTGATGAATATTGCTGTCCAAAATATTGGCCTTTATCTGATAGGGTGTACTGACTTGATACCCAAATTGATGTCTCCCTCCAGAGGAAGATGCCTGTCGCTTTGAAATACGTAGGTATCTGTGCATGTGTCTCTTGATGAACCGTCAAGATAGAAAAGGAAATCCAGAGCAAGTGCCAGGCAGGGCACGTTGCGGTGGGCAAGTCCCCACCTCCACTTTACTACTGCACTGGAGGTGTAAATTGTGTCAACTGTGGGTCTGCTCAGCTAACGCCCTGCATAGTGGACTAACTAGGTTCACGTTAAAGAAGTCCTTTGGGGTGAGGGAGTGAGAATGCCTAATACAGGCTAAGAAAGACAAAAGGTAAAGCCAAGGGTACAGAATCCTAAGATGAAGCTGTTTTAAGTAGGCTGATTCAGCCTCTGGCATAGTGAAAATCTGGGGCTCTGAGTCAAAGGCTTTGGAAAGAGTTCCCCTTTATCTCCCTCCTCTACCCCGTAACTCCTCACATTTCCGGAAGGCTTCCCCCAAACCCCTCTCAGGTCTTAGAGAACATGGCTCTTTCTCTCCTCTTACCAAGACCCACTGCTTCAAGAGGTAACTCCCAGGACACATTGATCCCCACAATCTATTGGTCTTTGTGTATCGGAAATCACAAGATGGGATTTTCCAGCCACCCACCAGAGCAACTGAGAAGGGCTTCCTCTCATCCTCCCAAGCTACCACTCCTCCCAGAATCCGTATCTTATTTCTCACCTCCTCCACCTCTACCACTTAATTTGCTCTGCAGAGAAAGTCCCTAAGTTTTACTGGAAACCCAACTTCCATCCTAGTAGACCCTGTTGTCACAGAAGGGAATGAGCAGAGAATTGCAAGGCTAGCAGATGACTCCCCGGTTCATACAAAGACACATGGGGCTTCCCTGGTGGCGCAGTGGTTGGGAGTCCGCCTGCCGATGCAGGGGGCACGGGTTCGTGTCCCTGTCCGGGAAGATCCTACATGCCGTGGAGCCGCTGGGCCCGTGAGCCATGGCCGCTGAGCCTGTGCGTCCGGAGCCTGTGCTCCGCAATGGGAGAGGCCACAGCAGCGAGAGGCCCGCATACCGCAAAAAAAAAACAAACCGCAAAACAAAAAACACACATGGTTCTCAGAGGCATTCTTCTCAAATCCGACGGTTGTTAACTGTTATCAACAGTTACTCTAATCCAACTGTCATCAAGTGTTGTTAACAATTTAATGATTTTCATGGACTCATGAAATTTATTTACAACTTTTTTTTAAACTGGAAAGACTTTTTTATGATGGACATTTAAAAATGCATAATCTCAGTATGAAATGAGATTTCATAATCTCATTTATGATTTTTTTTATTTTTAGAATCGCTTTCCACATGCATACATAATTTGCATAGTTCATCAGTACAGAGCATTTTGGATTATTCTGTTATTCCTTAGCAATATATCTAAACCTTTCTTGTGTTCCTGGATAGTGAGTATTTATGTCCCTTAGTTTCTTTATGTTATAGTTCTTGAAAGATATCTTTCAGACTTTGTCATCCATCTCTTGTGCATATATTGAAAGGAAAACAACAGTGAAACAAATTGGTTGAGATATTTCTAAGGCAGTGACTGCCACTTGGCTGACAGCAGTATAAGAATCATCCTGATGTCAGAGACGTTAAAATAAAATGGAAACGATAATACATTCCCATGGACATACCGCTTTGCATAATAGCTTTTCCTCCCAGACCATCCCTCCCTTGTTTTGACCCTACAGAAATCCAGTATTGTGAATTTTGTGTTTATCATGTCCTTGTTTTTTTCTCCCCTTTTAGCAAATGTGTGCTAAACATGGAAGCCAACCGGGGCTTTGTCTGCCTCTCAATGGTCATGTGTGAGCCTTGTTTCTGAACCAGGAATGACTCTGAAGCTCCTAAAGAAGGAGAGGATCTTACTGGATGTCTTACTTAGAGTCCCTGAACTGGTGGCGGACTGGCTGTTCCTCAGTTTGCGAGCTGTCCTCCCGTCCTTTGTCAACTTTGGAGTTTCCATGGCCAGATGAGGACCAGTGGGAGGATGATTTCTGGGTCTTGTCCCCTCCTGTCCTGTGGTGACCTTCACGTGTCCTGCGGTGATGGGAACTTTTCCTCGATGAAGACGTGTCCTTCTTTTCTTTTTTTCTCTCCAGGCTTCATCCCTGGGGTGGAAGCCCTTCTGGCTTCCATCCCGTTCAGACATGTAGCCTTCGGTCTGCAAGGTGGAGACCACGGGGTCTGCGACCTTCCCTTCAGCTCTTCCAGCAGCAGGCTTGCTGGTTGTGACTGCAACTGGCAACACCATGCTCATGCTGCTCTCTGGACCATCTGCCCCCGTCGAGGATGTGCTGGCATCATCGGCCAAGACCAGGTTCGTGTCCTGCAAGGATAAGCTGGCAGCACCTGCAGTGTCCTCGCCGGATCCGCTTTCTCCTGGATCCTTGATGGTGGCTCCCGCCAGGCCCATGGTCAACCCTGCCGCTGCTCCTTCGGCGCTTTTCACGGCTGCAGTTGATCCATGGGGGGCACCTGCAATGGCCTCGCCAGATCCGCTTTCTCCTGGATCCTTGATGGTGGCTCCCGCCAGGCCCATGGTCAACCCTGCCGCTGATCCTTCGGCGCTTTTCACGGCTGCAGTTGATCCATGGGGGGCACCTGCAATGGCCTCGCCAGATCCGCTTTCTCCTGGATCCTTGATGGTGGCTCCAGCCAGGCCCATGGCCATTCCTGCCGCTGATCCTTCGGCGCTTTTCACGGCTGCATTTGATCCATGGGGGGCACCTGCAATGGCCTCGCCGGATCCGCTTTCTCCTGGATCCTTGATAATGGCTCCCGCCAGGCCCATGGACATCCCTGCCGCTGATCCTTCGATGCATTTCACGGCTGCAGTTGATCCATGGGGGGGCACCTGCAGTGGCCTCACCGGATCCGCTTTCTCCTGGATCCTTGATGGTGGCTCCCGCCAGACCGGTGGTCATCCCTGCCGCTGATCCTTCGGCGGTTTTCACGGCTGCAGTTGAGACATGGGGGGCACCTGCAATGGCCTCGCCGGAACCGCTTTCTCCTGTATCCGTGATGGTGCCTCCCGCCAGCCGATGGATATCCCTGTCGCTGATCCTTCGGCGCTTTTCACGGCTGCAGTTGATCCATGGCTGGGCACCTGCAATGGCCTCGCCGGAACCGCTTTCTCCTGAATCTTTGATGGTGGTTCCCGCCAGGCCCGTGGTCATCCCTGCCGGTGATCCTTCTGTGCTTTTCACGGCTGCAGTTGATCCATGGGGGGCACCTGCAATGGCCTCGCTGAATCCGCTTTCTCTTGGATCCTTGATGGTGGCTACAGCCAGGTCCGTGGTCATCCCTGCCGCTGATCCATCGGCACTTTTCACGGCTGCAGTTGATCCAAGGGGGGCACCTGCAGTGGCCTCGCCGGATCCGCTTTTTCCTGGATCCTTGACCGTGGCTCCCGCCAGGTCCGTGGTCATCCCTGCCGCTGATTCTTCGGAGCTTTTCACGGCTGCACTTGATGTGTGGTGGCACCTGCAATGGCCTCGCCGGATCCGCTTTCTCCAGGATCCTTGATGGTGGCTCCTTGATCGTGGCTCCAGCCAGGCCCATGGCCATTCCTGCCACTGTTCCTTCGTCGCTTTTCACGGCGGTAGTAGATCCATGGTGGGTACCTGCAATGGCCTCGCCGGATCTGCTTTCTCCTGGATCCTGGATAATGGCTCCCGCCAGGCCCATGGGCAACCCTGCCGCTGATCCTTCGGCGCTTTTCACGCCTGCAGTTGATCCATCGGGGATACCTGCAGTGGCCTCGCCGGATCCGCTTTCTCCTGGATCCTTGATGGTGGCTCCCGCCAGGCCCATGGTCATTCCTCCTGCTGATCCTTCGGCACTTTTTGTGGCTCCAGTCACGTCACGAAGCTTGTGAAGCCCAGCCTCATCCTGATCCCTTTCTCTGTGGAGCTCTGTGGTCTGAGCCAAGGGGAGGAGAATCAGGTAAGTTAGAGATGACAGAAAGTGAGATCTGAACTGTCTGCTCCTCTCTCATCCTGGAGCTGAGCAACTCAAGGGCTTATACTTAGAATAACCTTTGAGATCACCCAGTCTAAGCTCCCATTGGATGCTAGATCCCATCTACTGCACCGCTCTCAAACGGCCACTCCATTTTACTTGAACAGTCCCAGGGTCAGGGAAAGCACTGATACAGTTCTCCATGATACACACTTTAATTTTATACCCTTGTGCTTCTCTCTCTGCAGGACAGACTCCTAGAAGTGGGGTTCCCGGGTCAAGGGATGCACACCTTCTGCATTTTGGTGACTCCACGGGTTGGGCTGATTTGAATCAGCATGTCGGCGTCACGGGGAGACACAATGAAGGAAGGACTTCCTAACTGTGAATGATGTTCCACAACTGATGAGACTACCTGGGCTGGGGTAAGTGTTCAAGAAGAGACCAGACAGTCAGGATGCTGTAGGAGGGATTACAGCCCTGGTGAGGAGACCAGTGCAGCTGATAATGATACCTAAGGTCTCTCTGAAATTCAGCCCTGTGGGACAAGGTGGAGAAGCACTCGGAACCTCTCCAGTGTGGTGAATCCCATAGTGATAGCTCGTTTGTCCCTGACCCTTTTCAACAATAGAAGGTATTTCCCAGGTGAGTCTCAGAGAGCACCAAAGGCTATGAAGGACCAGCTTTGCCCTGCTCTCCCAAAGCACCCTGCCCCGTGTTCTTGAGTCTCTGTGGGTGCTTCCCACTAGGATTTTGGCATCCTCTGTAGTCGCTGCATCTCCAGTTTGGAGCATCGGGGTACTGCTGTAACTGTCTACCGGTGGTCTCAGGATATAGACAAGCTTTTCCCAATGGGAAAAGAGGTCTTTTTGTGCATCGGAAGAGGGGCACAGCTGCAGATAGAAAGTCCGGCCGGTAGCAAGATTCAGGCACAGCTGCTGTTTCTCACGGTTGTGGATGGAGATCTTGACAAACTTCAAGGGAAGCAGCCTGGTGAGCTCTAGGGTCTTCACGGGCTTGCAACCTCTCCCCTTGGTGATCCCGGCGCATCTGACATGCTCTTCACAGACTTTCGTTGTTCGGGCCAGCAGCATGACGTCAGGTAGTGGGAAGAGGGGGCTGGTGGATGCGACACCCACAGTCACCCTTCGGACGCGGTTGTCTAGGTCAATCAGTTCTCCTTTCTTGCTGACCTGGATAAAGTCGCTCTCAAACATGGGAGCGTACTTGAAAATGTCATACTCTCCTCCCTCGTACAGTTGTCGTTGCAGGACCCCCATGGAGGTCCTCAACACCCCCACTGAACAGTAGCTATTGGCCGTGTAATGAGGTAAACTCTCACTGCTCATGGCTCTCTTCGTTCAAGACAGAGCCACCAGCCACAAATTGAGTCTCGGAGAGAGAGAGGGAACGAAAGCAACTCGTCACCTCCCTGCAGGACTCTGCCAGAGTCTCTTGGCCCGACCATATTTATACCGCAAGTCCTTTGTGACCCGTCACCATCACATCGCACACCCCTTTGTTGAGCCTCCAAGTCCCCACCCCCTTGGGGCAGGCTCACCAGCCTCCCCCTAAACCAACCACCATGTCCATAGGGAACAGGCTGACCCTGCCAGGGTATAGGTGTGGGTAGGCTGGATAGTCTTTCTACTCAAAAGGTTGAGAAAACCCTCCTGCTTTTGTAAATATCTGGGTGGTTTCCAGTCTTGTTGTTGTTACAAATCTCCCTGCAGGGGTCATCTTCGTGCTTCTGCTGAATGATGTCCTGGGGATAAAATCCTGGAAGTGGACTGTGTACTTGCTAAGGGCAGGCATCCTATGGGAATTGCTGTTCTCTGTGTCCCCAGCGTATATAGCACAGTGCTGGCAGGAACTTAGAAAGAGTGCTACGTGTCAGAGTCCCACTGGTACTGTCATTTCCAGGATATGGAGAATTTTCTCACCCATTTTCTCTTTTCAAGGAGGCTAACTTTTGTTTATATTTATATTTATATTTATATTTTTTACAGTTTTAGAAACTTTTTATTGTGAAATATAACACACATTCATGAAAGTGCAGAAAGCATAAATATAGCTTAATGAGTAACAAGAAAGTGAACACCCTTGTAGCTGCCACCCAGAGCAAGAAATAGAACCCTGCCAGCCCCTCTTCTGCATGCTCCCTCCCCACAAAGGTAACCCAAACTTGGATTGTATTTATTTTCTTTTCCTTCTTCTTTTTTATTGATGTATAGTTGATTTACAATGTTGTGTTAATTTGTGTTGTGTTAATTTCTTCGGTTAATTTCTGATTCAGTTTTTTGTATACATACATTCTTTTTCCTATTCTTTTCCATTATGGTTTATCACAGGATACTGAATATAGTTCTCTGTGCTCTACAGTAGGACCCTGCTGTTTATCCATCCTGTAGTTTGTATCTGCTAATCCCAAACTCCCAATCCTTCCCTCCTTGACCCCTGCTTGTTTTTTTGTTTTTTTTTTTTTTTTTTTTTTGCGGTACGCGGGCCTCTCACTGTTGTGGCCTCTCTCGTTGCGGAGCACAGGCTCCGGAGCCATGGCTCACGGGCCCAGCCGCTCCGCGGCATGTGGGGCCCTCCCGGACCGGGGCACGAACCCGTGTCCCCTGTGTCGGCAGGCAGACTCCCAACCACTGCGCCACCAGGGAAGCCCGAAGCTGAGCTCTTGAACTGGAGTGACCCTTCCGAGAGGGTCTGTGTTGGGCTACGACGGCCTGACCTTCACACTCCACATCAATCATTTCTTGCCGTGCACCTTGGGTGAGGAACCCAGGCAATTTCCAAACTCACTGCCAGCTGAAGGCTTTCTGTGGGATGCACCCCCAGCAGCTGGGGCCACAAGTCCTTCGTTGAAGAAATGCACCCCACGTGGATATTTCAAATGGAACGGTGTCTTTCAAAGCATACCCTCCAATCTCCTCATTATATAGATCCTGTGGCCCCAAATAGGAAGTAACATAAAGTCCCATATTAACAACCCCCCCAGCCAAATACTTCTTTTCACAGAAACCACAGTACCCTCCACAAAGTGCACATTTGATCAGGCCACTCCCCTCTTGAAAACATATCATGGCTTTGCATCACTCCAAGGTCAGAAATCAAACTCCTTTAAATGGACCTCAAAGCCTTGCATGGCGTGGCCCCTGCTGTGTTCCCCAGCATCACATCACGCTTGCTGTGCCAGCCACGACACTGCCTTCAATATGCCTCCCACCGTAGCACATCTTCAACAATCCTGTGAATGACCTTATTTTGCTGTAGGGAAAAAAACCCTTTCTAGTATGTATGTGTGTTGCCAGACTTGAAGTTTGGGACATTGGTTAGTTTGTAATCAACCATCCATTGCCTAATTGCACTTGCAGCTGCAGAATTGCTACCACGGTGATGAATATTGCTGTCCAAAATATTGGCCTTTATCTGATAGGGTGTACTGACTTGATACCCAAATTGATGTCTCCCTCCAGAGGAAGATGCCTGTTGCTTTGAAATACGTAGGTATCTGTGCATGTGTCTCTTGATGAACCGTCAAGATAGAAAAGGAAATCCAGAGCAAGTGCCAGGCAGGGCACGTTGCGGTGGGCAAGTCCCCACCTCCACTTTACTACTGCACTGGAGGTGTAAATTGTGTCAACTGTGGGTCTGCTCAGCTAACGCCCTGCATAGTGGACTAACTAGGTTCACGTTAAAGAAGTCCTTTGGGGTGAGGGAGTGAGAATGCCTAATACAGGCTAAGAAAGACAAAAGGTAAAGCCAAGGGTACAGAATCCTAAGATGAAGCTGTTTTAAGTAGGCTGATTCAGCCTCTGGCATAGTGAAAATCTGGGGCTCTGAGTCAAAGGCTTTGGAAAGAGTTCCCCTTTATCTCCCTCCTCTACCCCATAACTCCTCACATTTCCGGAAGGCTTCCCCCAAACCCCTCTCAGGTCTTAGAGAACATGGCTCTTTCTCTCCTCTTACCAAGACCCACTGCTTCAAGAGGTAACTCCCAGGACACATTGATCCCCACAATCTATTGGTCTTTGTGTATCGGAAATCACAAGATGGGATTTTCCAGCCACCCACCAGAGCAACTGAGAAGGGCTTCCTCTCATCCTCCCAAGCTACCACTCCTCCCAGAATCCGTATCTTATTTCTCACCTCCTCCACCTCTACCACTTAATTTGCTCTGCAGAGAAAGTCCCTAAGTTTTACTGGAAACCCAACTTCCATCCTAGTAGACCCTGTTGTCACAGAAGGGAATGAGCAGAGAATTGCAAGGCTAGCAGATGACTCCCCGGTTCATACAAAGACACATGGGGCTTCCCTGGTGGCGCAGTGGTTGGGAGTCCGCCTGCCGATGCAGGGGGCACGGGTTCGTGTCCCTGTCCGGGAAGATCCTACATGCCGTGGAGCCGCTGGGCCCGTGAGCCATGGCCGCTGAGCCTGTGCGTCCGGAGCCTGTGCTCCGCAATGGGAGAGGCCACAGCAGCGAGAGGCCCGCATACCGCAAAAAAAAAAAAAACCGCAAAACAAAAAACACACATGGTTCTCAGAGGCATTCTTCTCAAATCCGACGGTTGTTAACTGTTATCAACAGTTACTCTAATCCAACTGTCATCAAGTGTTGTTAACAATTTAATGATTTTCATGGACTCATGAAATTTATTTACAACTTTTTTTTAAACTGGAAAGACTTTTTTATGATGGACATTTAAAAATGCATAATCTCAGTATGAAATGAGATTTCATAATCTCATTTATGATTTTTTTTATTTTTAGAATCGCTTTCCACATGCATACATAATTTGCATAGTTCATCAGTACAGAGCATTTTGGATTATTCTGTTATTCCTTAGCAATATATCTAAACCTTTCTTGTGTTCCTGGATAGTGAGTATTTATGTCCCTTAGTTTCTTTATGTTATAGTTCTTGAAAGATATCTTTCAGACTTTGTCATCCATCTCTTGTGCATATATTGAAAGGAAAACAACAGTGAAACAAATTGGTTGAGATATTTCTAAGGCAGTGACTGCCACTTGGCTGACAGCAGTATAAGAATCATCCTGATGTCAGAGACGTTAAAATAAAATGGAAACGATAATACATTCCCATGGACATACCGCTTTGCATAATAGCTTTTCCTCCCAGACCATCCCTCCCTTGTTTTGACCCTACAGAAATCCAGTATTGTGAATTTTGTGTTTATCATGTCCTTGTTTTTTTCTCCCCTTTTAGCAAATGTGTGCTAAACATGGAAGCCAACCGGGGCTTTGTCTGCCTCTCAATGGTCATGTGTGAGCCTTGTTTCTGAACCAGGAATGACTCTGAAGCTCCTAAAGAAGGAGAGGATCTTACTGGATGTCTTACTTAGAGTCCCTGAACTGGTGGCGGACTGGCTGTTCCTCAGTTTGCGAGCTGTCCTCCCGTCCTTTGTCAACTTTGGAGTTTCCATGGCCAGATGAGGACCAGTGGGAGGATGATTTCTGGGTCTTGTCCCCTCCTGTCCTGTGGTGACCTTCACGTGTCCTGCGGTGATGGGAACTTTTCCTCGATGAAGACGTGTCCTTCTTTTCTTTTTTTCTCTCCAGGCTTCATCCCTGGGGTGGAAGCCCTTCTGGCTTCCATCCCGTTCAGACATGTAGCCTTCGGTCTGCAAGGTGGAGACCACGGGGTCTGCGACCTTCCCTTCAGCTCTTCCAGCAGCAGGCTTGCTGGTTGTGACTGCAACTGGCAACACCATGCTCATGCTGCTCTCTGGACCATCTGCCCCCGTCGAGGATGTGCTGGCATCATCGGCCAAGACCAGGTTCGTGTCCTGCAAGGATAAGCTGGCAGCACCTGCAGTGTCCTCGCCGGATCCGCTTTCTCCTGGATCCTTGATGGTGGCTCCCGCCAGGCCCATGGTCAACCCTGCCGCTGCTCCTTCGGCGCTTTTCACGGCTGCAGTTGATCCATGGGGGGCACCTGCAATGGCCTCGCCAGATCCGCTTTCTCCTGGATCCTTGATGGTGGCTCCCGCCAGGCCCATGGTCAACCCTGCCGCTGATCCTTCGGCGCTTTTCACGGCTGCAGTTGATCCATGGGGGGCACCTGCAATGGCCTCGCCAGATCCGCTTTCTCCTGGATCCTTGATGGTGGCTCCAGCCAGGCCCATGGCCATTCCTGCCGCTGATCCTTCGGCGCTTTTCACGGCTGCATTTGATCCATGGGGGGCACCTGCAATGGCCTCGCCGGATCCGCTTTCTCCTGGATCCTTGATAATGGCTCCCGCCAGGCCCATGGACATCCCTGCCGCTGATCCTTCGATGCATTTCACGGCTGCAGTTGATCCATGGGGGGGCACCTGCAGTGGCCTCACCGGATCCGCTTTCTCCTGGATCCTTGATGGTGGCTCCCGCCAGACCGGTGGTCATCCCTGCCGCTGATCCTTCGGCGGTTTTCACGGCTGCAGTTGAGACATGGGGGGCACCTGCAATGGCCTCGCTGAATCCGCTTTCTCTTGGATCCTTGATGGTGGCTACAGCCAGGTCCGTGGTCATCCCTGCCGCTGATCCATCGGCGCTTTTCACGGCTGCAGTTGATCCAAGGGGGGCACCTGCAGTGGCCTCGCCGGATCCGCTTTTTCCTGGATCCTTGACCGTGGCTCCCGCCAGGTCCGTGGTCATCCCTGCCGCTGATTCTTCGGAGCTTTTCACGGCTGCACTTGATCTATGGTGGCACCTGCAATGGCCTCGCCGGATCTGCTTTCTCCAGGATCCTTGATGGTGGCTCCTTGATCGTGGCTCCAGCCAGGCCCATGGCCATTCCTGCCGCTGATCCTTCGGCGCTTTTCACGCCTGCAGTTGATCCATCGGGGATACCTGCAGTGGCCTCGCCGGATCCGCTTTCTCCTGGATCCTTGATGGTGGCTCCCGCCAGGCCCATGGTCATTCCTCCTGCTGATCCTTCGGCACTTTTTGTGGCTCCAGTCACGTCACGAAGCTTGTGAAGCCCAGCCTCATCCTGATCCCTTTCTCTGTGGAGCTCTGTGGTCTGAGCCAAGGGGAGGAGAATCAGGTAAGTTAGAGATGACAGAAAGTGAGATCTGAACTGTCTGCTCCTCTCTCATCCTGGAGCTGAGCAACTCAAGGGCTTATACTTAGAATAACCTTTGAGATCACCCAGTCTAAGCTCCCATTGGATGCTAGATCCCATCTACTGCACCGCTCTCAAACGGCCACTCCATTTTACTTGAACAGTCCCAGGGTCAGGGAAAGCACTGATACAGTTCTCCATGATACACACTTTAATTTTATACCCTTGTGCTTCTCTCTCTGCAGGACAGACTCCTAGAAGTGGGGTTCCCGGGTCAAGGGATGCACACCTTCTGCATTTTGGTGACTCCACGGGTTGGGCTGATTTGAATCAGCATGTCGGCGTCACGGGGAGACACAATGAAGGAAGGACTTCCTAACTGTGAATGATGTTCCACAACTGATGAGACTACCTGGGCTGGGGTAAGTGTTCAAGAAGAGACCAGACAGTCAGGATGCTGTAGGAGGGATTACAGCCCTGGTGAGGAGACCAGTGCAGCTGATAATGATACCTAAGGTCTCTCTGAAATTCAGCCCTGTGGGACAAGGTGGAGAAGCACTCGGAACCTCTCCAGTGTGGTGAATCCCATAGTGATAGCTCGTTTGTCCCTGACCCTTTTCAACAATAGAAGGTATTTCCCAGGTGAGTCTCAGAGAGCACCAAAGGCTATGAAGGACCAGCTTTGCCCTGCTCTCCCAAAGCACCCTGCCCCGTGTTCTTGAGTCTCTGTGGGTGCTTCCCACTAGGATTTTGGCATCCTCTGTAGTCGCTGCATCTCCAGTTTGGAGCATCGGGGTACTGCTGTAACTGTCTACCGGTGGTCTCAGGATATAGACAAGCTTTTCCCAATGGGAAAAGAGGTCTTTTTGTGCATCGGAAGAGGGGCACAGCTGCAGATAGAAAGTCCGGCCGGTAGCAAGATTCAGGCACAGCTGCTGTTTCTCACGGTTGTGGATGGAGATCTTGACAAACTTCAAGGGAAGCAGCCTGGTGAGCTCTAGGGTCTTCACGGGCTTGCAACCTCTCCCCTTGGTGATCCCGGCGCATCTGACATGCTCTTCACAGACTTTCGTTGTTCGGGCCAGCAGCATGACGTCAGGTAGTGGGAAGAGGGGGCTGGTGGATGCGACACCCACAGTCACCCTTCGGACGCGGTTGTCTAGGTCAATCAGTTCTCCTTTCTTGCTGACCTGGATAAAGTCGCTCTCAAACATGGGAGCGTACTTGAAAATGTCATACTCTCCTCCCTCGTACAGTTGTCGTTGCAGGACCCCCATGGAGGTCCTCAACACCCCCACTGAACAGTAGCTATTGGCCGTGTAATGAGGTAAACTCTCACTGCTCATGGCTCTCTTCGTTCAAGACAGAGCCACCAGCCACAAATTGAGTCTCGGAGAGAGAGAGGGAACGAAAGCAACTCGTCACCTCCCTGCAGGACTCTGCCAGAGTCTCTTGGCCCGACCATATTTATACCGCAAGTCCTTTGTGACCCGTCACCATCACATCGCACACCCCTTTGTTGAGCCTCCAAGTCCCCACCCCCTTGGGGCAGGCTCACCAGCCTCCCCCTAAACCAACCACCATGTCCATAGGGAACAGGCTGACCCTGCCAGGGTATAGGTGTGGGTAGGCTGGATAGTCTTTCTACTCAAAAGGTTGAGAAAACCCTCCTGCTTTTGTAAATATCTGGGTGGTTTCCAGTCTTGTTGTTGTTACAAATCTCCCTGCAGGGGTCATCTTCGTGCTTCTGCTGAATGATGTCCTGGGGATAAAATCCTGGAAGTGGACTGTGTACTTGCTAAGGGCAGGCATCCTATGGGAATTGCTGTTCTCTGTGTCCCCAGCGTATATAGCACAGTGCTGGCAGGAACTTAGAAAGAGTGCTACGTGTCAGAGTCCCACTGGTACTGTCATTTCCAGGATATGGAGAATTTTCTCACCCATTTTCTCTTTTCAAGGAGGCTAACTTTTGTTTATATTTATATTTATATTTATATTTTTTACAGTTTTAGAAACTTTTTATTGTGAAATATAACACACATTCATGAAAGTGCAGAAAGCATAAATATAGCTTAATGAGTAACAAGAAAGTGAACACCCTTGTAGCTGCCACCCAGAGCAAGAAATAGAACCCTGCCAGCCCCTCTTCTGCATGCTCCCTCCCCACAAAGGTAACCCAAACTTGGATTGTATTTATTTTCTTTTCCTTCTTCTTTTTTATTGATGTATAGTTGATTTACAATGTTGTGTTAATTTGTGTTGTGTTAATTTCTTCGGTTAATTTCTGATTCAGTTTTTTGTATACATACATTCTTTTTCCTATTCTTTTCCATTATGGTTTATCACAGGATACTGAATATAGTTCTCTGTGCTCTACAGTAGGACCCTGCTGTTTATCCATCCTGTAGTTTGTATCTGCTAATCCCAAACTCCCAATCCTTCCCTCCTTGACCCCTGCTTGTTTTTTTGTTTGTTTTTTTTTTTTTTTTTGCGGTACGCGGGCCTCTCACTGTTGTGGCCTCTCTCGTTGCGGAGCACAGGCTCCGGAGCCATGGCTCACGGGCCCAGCCGCTCCGCGGCATGTGGGGCCCTCCCGGACCGGGGCACGAACCCGTGTCCCCTGTGTCGGCAGGCAGACTCCCAACCACTGCGCCACCAGGGAAGCCCGAAGCTGAGCTCTTGAACTGGAGTGACCCTTCCGAGAGGGTCTGTGTTGGGCTACGACGGCCTGACCTTCACACTCCACATCAATCATTTCTTGCCGTGCACCTCGGGTGAGGAACCCAGGCAATTTCCAAACTCACTGCCAGCTGAAGGCTTTCTGTGGGATGCACCCCCAGCAGCTGGGGCCACAAGTCCTTCGTTGAAGAAATGCACCCCACGTGGATATTTCAAATGGAACGGTGTCTTTCAAAGCATACCCTCCAATCTCCTCATTATATAGATCCTGTGGCCCCAAATAGGAAGTAACATAAAGTCCCATATTAACAACCCCCCCAGCCAAATACTTCTTTTCACAGAAACCACAGTACCCTCCACAAAGTGCACATTTGATCAGGCCACTCCCCTCTTGAAAACATATCATGGCTTTGCATCACTCCAAGGTCAGAAATCAAACTCCTTTAAATGGACCTCAAAGCCTTGCATGGCGTGGCCCCTGCTGTGTTCCCCAGCATCACATCACGCTTGCTGTGCCAGCCACGACACTGCCTTCAATATGCCTCCCACCGTAGCACATCTTCAACAATCCTGTGAATGACCTTATTTTGCTGTAGGGAAAAAAACCCTTTCTAGTATGTATGTGTGTTGCCAGACTTGAAGTTTGGGACATTGGTTAGTTTGTAATCAACCATCCATTGCCTAATTGCACTTGCAGCTGCAGAATTGCTACCACGGTGATGAATATTGCTGTCCAAAATATTGGCCTTTATCTGATAGGGTGTACTGACTTGATACCCAAATTGATGTCTCCCTCCAGAGGAAGATGCCTGTCGCTTTGAAATACGTAGGTATCTGTGCATGTGTCTCTTGATGAACCGTCAAGATAGAAAAGGAAATCCAGAGCAAGTGCCAGGCAGGGCACGTTGCGGTGGGCAAGTCCCCACCTCCACTTTACTACTGCACTGGAGGTGTAAATTGTGTCAACTGTGGGTCTGCTCAGCTAACGCCCTGCATAGTGGACTAACTAGGTTCACGTTAAAGAAGTCCTTTGGGGTGAGGGAGTGAGAATGCCTAATACAGGCTAAGAAAGACAAAAGGTAAAGCCAAGGGTACAGAATCCTAAGATGAAGCTGTTTTAAGTAGGCTGATTCAGCCTCTGGCATAGTGAAAATCTGGGGCTCTGAGTCAAAGGCTTTGGAAAAAGTTCCCCTTTATCTCCCTCCTCTACCCCGTAACTCCTCACATTTCCGGAAGGCTTCCCCCAAACCCCTCTCAGGTCTTAGAGAACATGGCTCTTTCTCTCCTCTTACCAAGACCCACTGCTTCAAGAGGTAACTCCCAGGACACATTGATCCCCACAATCTATTGGTCTTTGTGTATCGGAAATCACAAGATGGGATTTTCCAGGAACCCACCAGAGCAACTGAGAAGGGCTTCCTCTCATCCTCCCAAGCTACCACTCCTCCCAGAATCCGTATCTTATTTCTCACCTCCTCCACCTCTACCACTTAATTTGCTCTGCAGAGAAAGTCCCTAAGTTTTACTGGAAACCCAACTTCCATCCTAGTAGACCCTGTTGTCACAGAAGGGAATGAGCAGAGAATTGCAAGGCTAGCAGATGACTCCCCGGTTCATACAAAGACACATGGGGCTTCCCTGGTGGCGCAGTGGTTGGGAGTCCGCCTGCCGATGCAGGGGGCACGGGTTCGTGTCCCTGTCCGGGAAGATCCTACATGCCGCTGAGCCTGTGCGTCCGGAGCCTGTGCTCCGCAATGGGAGAGGCCACAGCAGCGAGAGGCCCGCATACCGCAAAAAAAAAAAAAACCGCAAAACAAAAAACACACATGGTTCTCAGAGGCATTCTTCTCAAATCCGACGGTTGTTAACTGTTATCAACAGTTACTCTAATCCAACTGTTATCAAGTGTTGTTAACAATTTAATGATTTTCATGGACTCATGAAATTTATTTACAACTTTTTTTTAAACTGGAAAGACTTTTTTATGATGGACATTTAAAAATGCATAATCTCAGTATGAAATGAGATTTCATAATCTCATTTATGATTTTTTTTATTTTTAGAATCGCTTTCCACATGCATACATAATTTGCATAGTTCATCAGTACAGAGCATTTTGGATTATTCTGTTATTCCTTAGCAATATATCTAAACCTTTCTTGTGTTCCTGGATAGTGAGTATTTATGTCCCTTAGTTTCTTTATGTTATAGTTCTTGAAAGATATCTTTCAGACTTTGTCATCCATCTCTTGTGCATATATTGAAAGGAAAACAACAGTGAAACAAATTGGTTGAGATATTTCTAAGGCAGTGACTGCCACTTGGCTGACAGCAGTATAAGAATCATCCTGATGTCAGAGACGTTAAAATAAAATGGAAACGATAATACATTCCCATGGACATACCGCTTTGCATAATAGCTTTTCCTCCCAGACCATCCCTCCCTTGTTTTGACCCTACAGAAATCCAGTATTGTGAATTTTGTGTTTATCATGTCCTTGTTTTTTTCTCCCCTTTTAGCAAATGTGTGCTAAACATGGAAGCCAACCGGGGCTTTGTCTGCCTCTCAATGGTCATGTGTGAGCCTTGTTTCTGAACCAGGAATGACTCTGAAGCTCCTAAAGAAGGAGAGGATCTTACTGGATGTCTTACTTAGAGTCCCTGAACTGGTGGCGGACTGGCTGTTCCTCAGTTTGCGAGCTGTCCTCCCGTCCTTTGTCAACTTTGGAGTTTCCATGGCCAGATGAGGACCAGTGGGAGGATGATTTCTGGGTCTTGTCCCCTCCTGTCCTGTGGTGACCTTCACGTGTCCTGCGGTGATGGGAACTTTTCCTCGATGAAGACGTGTCCTTCTTTTCTTTTTTTCTCTCCAGGCTTCATCCCTGGGGTGGAAGCCCTTCTGGCTTCCATCCCGTTCAGACATGTAGCCTTCGGTCTGCAAGGTGGAGACCACGGGGTCTGCGACCTTCCCTTCAGCTCTTCCAGCAGCAGGCTTGCTGGTTGTGACTGCAACTGGCAACACCATGCTCATGCTGCTCTCTGGACCATCTGCCCCCGTCGAGGATGTGCTGGCATCATCGGCCAAGACCAGGTTCGTGTCCTGCAAGGATAAGCTGGCAGCACCTGCAGTGTCCTCGCCGGATCCGCTTTCTCCTGGATCCTTGATGGTGGCTCCCGCCAGGCCCATGGTCAACCCTGCCGCTGCTCCTTCGGCGCTTTTCACGGCTGCAGTTGATCCATGGGGGGCACCTGCAATGGCCTCGCCAGATCCGCTTTCTCCTGGATCCTTGATGGTGGCTCCCGCCAGGCCCATGGTCAACCCTGCCGCTGATCCTTCGGCGCTTTTCACGGCTGCAGTTGATCCATGGGGGGCACCTGCAATGGCCTCGCCAGATCCGCTTTCTCCTGGATCCTTGATGGTGGCTCCAGCCAGGCCCATGGCCATTCCTGCCGCTGATCCTTCGGCGCTTTTCACGGCTGCATTTGATCCATGGGGGGCACCTGCAATGGCCTCGCCGGATCCGCTTTCTCCTGGATCCTTGATAATGGCTCCCGCCAGGCCCATGGACATCCCTGCCGCTGATCCTTCGATGCATTTCACGGCTGCAGTTGATCCATGGGGGGGCACCTGCAGTGGCCTCACCGGATCCGCTTTCTCCTGGATCCTTGATGGTGGCTCCCGCCAGACCGGTGGTCATCCCTGCCGCTGATCCTTCGGCGGTTTTCACGGCTGCAGTTGAGACATGGGGGGCACCTGCAATGGCCTCGCCGGAACCGCTTTCTCCTGTATCCGTGATGGTGCCTCCCGCCAGCCGATGGATATCCCTGTCGCTGATCCTTCGGCGCTTTTCACGGCTGCAGTTGATCCATGGCTGGGCACCTGCAATGGCCTCGCCGGAACCGCTTTCTCCTGAATCTTTGATGGTGGTTCCCGCCAGGCCCGTGGTCATCCCTGCCGGTGATCCTTCTGTGCTTTTCACGGCTGCAGTTGATCCATGGGGGGCACCTGCAATGGCCTCGCTGAATCCGCTTTCTCTTGGATCCTTGATGGTGGCTACAGCCAGGTCCGTGGTCATCCCTGCCGCTGATCCATCGGCACTTTTCACGGCTGCAGTTGATCCAAGGGGGGCACCTGCAGTGGCCTCGCCGGATCCGCTTTTTCCTGGATCCTTGACCGTGGCTCCCGCCAGGTCCGTGGTCATCCCTGCCGCTGATTCTTCGGAGCTTTTCACGGCTGCACTTGATGTGTGGTGGCACCTGCAATGGCCTCGCCGGATCCGCTTTCTCCAGGATCCTTGATGGTGGCTCCTTGATCGTGGCTCCAGCCAGGCCCATGGCCATTCCTGCCACTGTTCCTTCGTCGCTTTTCACGGCGGTAGTAGATCCATGGTGGGTACCTGCAATGGCCTCGCCGGATCTGCTTTCTCCTGGATCCTGGATAATGGCTCCCGCCAGGCCCATGGGCAACCCTGCCGCTGATCCTTCGGCGCTTTTCACGCCTGCAGTTGATCCATCGGGGATACCTGCAGTGGCCTCGCCGGATCCGCTTTCTCCTGGATCCTTGATGGTGGCTCCCGCCAGGCCCATGGTCATTCCTCCTGCTGATCCTTCGGCACTTTTTGTGGCTCCAGTCACGTCACGAAGCTTGTGAAGCCCAGCCTCATCCTGATCCCTTTCTCTGTGGAGCTCTGTGGTCTGAGCCAAGGGGAGGAGAATCAGGTAAGTTAGAGATGACAGAAAGTGAGATCTGAACTGTCTGCTCCTCTCTCATCCTGGAGCTGAGCAACTCAAGGGCTTATACTTAGAATAACCTTTGAGATCACCCAGTCTAAGCTCCCATTGGATGCTAGATCCCATCTACTGCACCGCTCTCAAACGGCCACTCCATTTTACTTGAACAGTCCCAGGGTCAGGGAAAGCACTGATACAGTTCTCCATGATACACACTTTAATTTTATACCCTTGTGCTTCTCTCTCTGCAGGACAGACTCCTAGAAGTGGGGTTCCCGGGTCAAGGGATGCACACCTTCTGCATTTTGGTGACTCCACGGGTTGGGCTGATTTGAATCAGCATGTCGGCGTCACGGGGAGACACAATGAAGGAAGGACTTCCTAACTGTGAATGATGTTCCACAACTGATGAGACTACCTGGGCTGGGGTAAGTGTTCAAGAAGAGACCAGACAGTCAGGATGCTGTAGGAGGGATTACAGCCCTGGTGAGGAGACCAGTGCAGCTGATAATGATACCTAAGGTCTCTCTGAAATTCAGCCCTGTGGGACAAGGTGGAGAAGCACTCGGAACCTCTCCAGTGTGGTGAATCCCATAGTGATAGCTCGTTTGTCCCTGACCCTTTTCAACAATAGAAGGTATTTCCCAGGTGAGTCTCAGAGAGCACCAAAGGCTATGAAGGACCAGCTTTGCCCTGCTCTCCCAAAGCACCCTGCCCCGTGTTCTTGAGTCTCTGTGGGTGCTTCCCACTAGGATTTTGGCATCCTCTGTAGTCGCTGCATCTCCAGTTTGGAGCATCGGGGTACTGCTGTAACTGTCTACCGGTGGTCTCAGGATATAGACAAGCTTTTCCCAATGGGAAAAGAGGTCTTTTTGTGCATCGGAAGAGGGGCACAGCTGCAGATAGAAAGTCCGGCCGGTAGCAAGATTCAGGCACAGCTGCTGTTTCTCACGGTTGTGGATGGAGATCTTGACAAACTTCAAGGGAAGCAGCCTGGTGAGCTCTAGGGTCTTCACGGGCTTGCAACCTCTCCCCTTGGTGATCCCGGCGCATCTGACATGCTCTTCACAGACTTTCGTTGTTCGGGCCAGCAGCATGACGTCAGGTAGTGGGAAGAGGGGGCTGGTGGATGCGACACCCACAGTCACCCTTCGGACGCGGTTGTCTAGGTCAATCAGTTCTCCTTTCTTGCTGACCTGGATAAAGTCGCTCTCAAACATGGGAGCGTACTTGAAAATGTCATACTCTCCTCCCTCGTACAGTTGTCGTTGCAGGACCCCCATGGAGGTCCTCAACACCCCCACTGAACAGTAGCTATTGGCCGTGTAATGAGGTAAACTCTCACTGCTCATGGCTCTCTTCGTTCAAGACAGAGCCACCAGCCACAAATTGAGTCTCGGAGAGAGAGAGGGAACGAAAGCAACTCGTCACCTCCCTGCAGGACTCTGCCAGAGTCTCTTGGCCCGACCATATTTATACCGCAAGTCCTTTGTGACCCGTCACCATCACATCGCACACCCCTTTGTTGAGCCTCCAAGTCCCCAC
The DNA here is from genome assembly GCF_964165515.1 of Mesoplodon bidens. Lineage (NCBI taxonomy): Eukaryota > Metazoa > Chordata > Mammalia > Artiodactyla > Ziphiidae > Mesoplodon > Mesoplodon bidens. The sequence goes on along the minus strand of NW_027671722.1, from coordinate 192,837 downwards.
CCCCTTGGGGCAGGCTCACCAGCCTCCCCCTAAACCAACCACCATGTCCATAGGGAACAGGCTGACCCTGCCAGGGTATAGGTGTGGGTAGGCTGGATAGTCTTTCTACTCAAAAGGTTGAGAAAACCCTCCTGCTTTTGTAAATATCTGGGTGGTTTCCAGTCTTGTTGTTGTTACAAATCTCCCTGCAGGGGTCATCTTCGTGCTTCTGCTGAATGATGTCCTGGGGATAAAATCCTGGAAGTGGACTGTGTACTTGCTAAGGGCAGGCATCCTATGGGAATTGCTGTTCTCTGTGTCCCCAGCGTATATAGCACAGTGCTGGCAGGAACTTAGAAAGAGTGCTACGTGTCAGAGTCCCACTGGTACTGTCATTTCCAGGATATGGAGAATTTTCTCACCCATTTTCTCTTTTCAAGGAGGCTAACTTTTGTTTATATTTATATTTATATTTATATTTTTTACAGTTTTAGAAACTTTTTATTGTGAAATATAACACACATTCATGAAAGTGCAGAAAGCATAAATATAGCTTAATGAGTAACAAGAAAGTGAACACCCTTGTAGCTGCCACCCAGAGCAAGAAATAGAACCCTGCCAGCCCCTCTTCTGCATGCTCCCTCCCCACAAAGGTAACCCAAACTTGGATTGTATTTATTTTCTTTTCCTTCTTCTTTTTTATTGATGTATAGTTGATTTACAATGTTGTGTTAATTTGTGTTGTGTTAATTTCTTCGGTTAATTTCTGATTCAGTTTTTTGTATACATACATTCTTTTTCCTATTCTTTTCCATTATGGTTTATCACAGGATACTGAATATAGTTCTCTGTGCTCTACAGTAGGACCCTGCTGTTTATCCATCCTGTAGTTTGTATCTGCTAATCCCAAACTCCCAATCCTTCCCTCCTTGACCCCTGCTTGTTTTTTTGTTTGTTTTTTTTTTTTTGCGGTACGCGGGCCTCTCACTGTTGTGGCCTCTCTCGTTGCGGAGCACAGGCTCCGGAGCCATGGCTCACGGGCCCAGCCGCTCCGCGGCATGTGGGGCCCTCCCGGACCGGGGCACGAACCCGTGTCCCCTGTGTCGGCAGGCAGACTCCCAACCACTGCGCCACCAGGGAAGCCCGAAGCTGAGCTCTTGAACTGGAGTGACCCTTCCGAGAGGGTCTGTGTTGGGCTACGACGGCCTGACCTTCACACTCCACATCAATCATTTCTTGCCGTGCACCTTGGGTGAGGAACCCAGGCAATTTCCAAACTCACTGCCAGCTGAAGGCTTTCTGTGGGATGCACCCCCAGCAGCTGGGGCCACAAGTCCTTCGTTGAAGAAATGCACCCCACGTGGATATTTCAAATGGAACGGTGTCTTTCAAAGCATACCCTCCAATCTCCTCATTATATAGATCCTGTGGCCCCAAATAGGAAGTAACATAAAGTCCCATATTAACAACCCCCCCAGCCAAATACTTCTTTTCACAGAAACCACAGTACCCTCCACAAAGTGCACATTTGATCAGGCCACTCCCCTCTTGAAAACATATCATGGCTTTGCATCACTCCAAGGTCAGAAATCAAACTCCTTTAAATGGACCTCAAAGCCTTGCATGGCGTGGCCCCTGCTGTGTTCCCCAGCATCACATCACGCTTGCTGTGCCAGCCACGACACTGCCTTCAATATGCCTCCCACCGTAGCACATCTTCAACAATCCTGTGAATGACCTTATTTTGCTGTAGGGAAAAAAACCCTTTCTAGTATGTATGTGTGTTGCCAGACTTGAAGTTTGGGACATTGGTTAGTTTGTAATCAACCATCCATTGCCTAATTGCACTTGCAGCTGCAGAATTGCTACCACGGTGATGAATATTGCTGTCCAAAATATTGGCCTTTATCTGATAGGGTGTACTGACTTGATACCCAAATTGATGTCTCCCTCCAGAGGAAGATGCCTGTCGCTTTGAAATACGTAGGTATCTGTGCATGTGTCTCTTGATGAACCGTCAAGATAGAAAAGGAAATCCAGAGCAAGTGCCAGGCAGGGCACGTTGCGGTGGGCAAGTCCCCACCTCCACTTTACTACTGCACTGGAGGTGTAAATTGTGTCAACTGTGGGTCTGCTCAGCTAACGCCCTGCATAGTGGACTAACTAGGTTCACGTTAAAGAAGTCCTTTGGGGTGAGGGAGTGAGAATGCCTAATACAGGCTAAGAAAGACAAAAGGTAAAGCCAAGGGTACAGAATCCTAAGATGAAGCTGTTTTAAGTAGGCTGATTCAGCCTCTGGCATAGTGAAAATCTGGGGCTCTGAGTCAAAGGCTTTGGAAAGAGTTCCCCTTTATCTCCCTCCTCTACCCCGTAACTCCTCACATTTCCGGAAGGCTTCCCCCAAACCCCTCTCAGGTCTTAGAGAACATGGCTCTTTCTCTCCTCTTACCAAGACCCACTGCTTCAAGAGGTAACTCCCAGGACACATTGATCCCCACAATCTATTGGTCTTTGTGTATCGGAAATCACAAGATGGGATTTTCCAGCCACCCACCAGAGCAACTGAGAAGGGCTTCCTCTCATCCTCCCAAGCTACCACTCCTCCCAGAATCCGTATCTTATTTCTCACCTCCTCCACCTCTACCACTTAATTTGCTCTGCAGAGAAAGTCCCTAAGTTTTACTGGAAACCCAACTTCCATCCTAGTAGACCCTGTTGTCACAGAAGGGAATGAGCAGAGAATTGCAAGGCTAGCAGATGACTCCCCGGTTCATACAAAGACACATGGGGCTTCCCTGGTGGCGCAGTGGTTGGGAGTCCGCCTGCCGATGCAGGGGGCACGGGTTCGTGTCCCTGTCCGGGAAGATCCTACATGCCGTGGAGCCGCTGGGCCCGTGAGCCATGGCCGCTGAGCCTGTGCGTCCGGAGCCTGTGCTCCGCAATGGGAGAGGCCACAGCAGCGAGAGGCCCGCATACCGCAAAAAAAAAACAAACCGCAAAACAAAAAACACACATGGTTCTCAGAGGCATTCTTCTCAAATCCGACGGTTGTTAACTGTTATCAACAGTTACTCTAATCCAACTGTCATCAAGTGTTGTTAACAATTTAATGATTTTCATGGACTCATGAAATTTATTTACAACTTTTTTTTAAACTGGAAAGACTTTTTTATGATGGACATTTAAAAATGCATAATCTCAGTATGAAATGAGATTTCATAATCTCATTTATGATTTTTTTTATTTTTAGAATCGCTTTCCACATGCATACATAATTTGCATAGTTCATCAGTACAGAGCATTTTGGATTATTCTGTTATTCCTTAGCAATATATCTAAACCTTTCTTGTGTTCCTGGATAGTGAGTATTTATGTCCCTTAGTTTCTTTATGTTATAGTTCTTGAAAGATATCTTTCAGACTTTGTCATCCATCTCTTGTGCATATATTGAAAGGAAAACAACAGTGAAACAAATTGGTTGAGATATTTCTAAGGCAGTGACTGCCACTTGGCTGACAGCAGTATAAGAATCATCCTGATGTCAGAGACGTTAAAATAAAATGGAAACGATAATACATTCCCATGGACATACCGCTTTGCATAATAGCTTTTCCTCCCAGACCATCCCTCCCTTGTTTTGACCCTACAGAAATCCAGTATTGTGAATTTTGTGTTTATCATGTCCTTGTTTTTTTCTCCCCTTTTAGCAAATGTGTGCTAAACATGGAAGCCAACCGGGGCTTTGTCTGCCTCTCAATGGTCATGTGTGAGCCTTGTTTCTGAACCAGGAATGACTCTGAAGCTCCTAAAGAAGGAGAGGATCTTACTGGATGTCTTACTTAGAGTCCCTGAACTGGTGGCGGACTGGCTGTTCCTCAGTTTGCGAGCTGTCCTCCCGTCCTTTGTCAACTTTGGAGTTTCCATGGCCAGATGAGGACCAGTGGGAGGATGATTTCTGGGTCTTGTCCCCTCCTGTCCTGTGGTGACCTTCACGTGTCCTGCGGTGATGGGAACTTTTCCTCGATGAAGACGTGTCCTTCTTTTCTTTTTTTCTCTCCAGGCTTCATCCCTGGGGTGGAAGCCCTTCTGGCTTCCATCCCGTTCAGACATGTAGCCTTCGGTCTGCAAGGTGGAGACCACGGGGTCTGCGACCTTCCCTTCAGCTCTTCCAGCAGCAGGCTTGCTGGTTGTGACTGCAACTGGCAACACCATGCTCATGCTGCTCTCTGGACCATCTGCCCCCGTCGAGGATGTGCTGGCATCATCGGCCAAGACCAGGTTCGTGTCCTGCAAGGATAAGCTGGCAGCACCTGCAGTGTCCTCGCCGGATCCGCTTTCTCCTGGATCCTTGATGGTGGCTCCCGCCAGGCCCATGGTCAACCCTGCCGCTGCTCCTTCGGCGCTTTTCACGGCTGCAGTTGATCCATGGGGGGCACCTGCAATGGCCTCGCCAGATCCGCTTTCTCCTGGATCCTTGATGGTGGCTCCCGCCAGGCCCATGGTCAACCCTGCCGCTGATCCTTCGGCGCTTTTCACGGCTGCAGTTGATCCATGGGGGGCACCTGCAATGGCCTCGCCAGATCCGCTTTCTCCTGGATCCTTGATGGTGGCTCCAGCCAGGCCCATGGCCATTCCTGCCGCTGATCCTTCGGCGCTTTTCACGGCTGCATTTGATCCATGGGGGGCACCTGCAATGGCCTCGCCGGATCCGCTTTCTCCTGGATCCTTGATAATGGCTCCCGCCAGGCCCATGGACATCCCTGCCGCTGATCCTTCGATGCATTTCACGGCTGCAGTTGATCCATGGGGGGGCACCTGCAGTGGCCTCACCGGATCCGCTTTCTCCTGGATCCTTGATGGTGGCTCCCGCCAGACCGGTGGTCATCCCTGCCGCTGATCCTTCGGCGGTTTTCACGGCTGCAGTTGAGACATGGGGGGCACCTGCAATGGCCTCGCCGGAACCGCTTTCTCCTGTATCCGTGATGGTGCCTCCCGCCAGCCGATGGATATCCCTGTCGCTGATCCTTCGGCGCTTTTCACGGCTGCAGTTGATCCATGGCTGGGCACCTGCAATGGCCTCGCCGGAACCGCTTTCTCCTGAATCTTTGATGGTGGTTCCCGCCAGGCCCGTGGTCATCCCTGCCGGTGATCCTTCTGTGCTTTTCACGGCTGCAGTTGATCCATGGGGGGCACCTGCAATGGCCTCGCTGAATCCGCTTTCTCTTGGATCCTTGATGGTGGCTACAGCCAGGTCCGTGGTCATCCCTGCCGCTGATCCATCGGCACTTTTCACGGCTGCAGTTGATCCAAGGGGGGCACCTGCAGTGGCCTCGCCGGATCCGCTTTTTCCTGGATCCTTGACCGTGGCTCCCGCCAGGTCCGTGGTCATCCCTGCCGCTGATTCTTCGGAGCTTTTCACGGCTGCACTTGATGTGTGGTGGCACCTGCAATGGCCTCGCCGGATCCGCTTTCTCCAGGATCCTTGATGGTGGCTCCTTGATCGTGGCTCCAGCCAGGCCCATGGCCATTCCTGCCACTGTTCCTTCGTCGCTTTTCACGGCGGTAGTAGATCCATGGTGGGTACCTGCAATGGCCTCGCCGGATCTGCTTTCTCCTGGATCCTGGATAATGGCTCCCGCCAGGCCCATGGGCAACCCTGCCGCTGATCCTTCGGCGCTTTTCACGCCTGCAGTTGATCCATCGGGGATACCTGCAGTGGCCTCGCCGGATCCGCTTTCTCCTGGATCCTTGATGGTGGCTCCCGCCAGGCCCATGGTCATTCCTCCTGCTGATCCTTCGGCACTTTTTGTGGCTCCAGTCACGTCACGAAGCTTGTGAAGCCCAGCCTCATCCTGATCCCTTTCTCTGTGGAGCTCTGTGGTCTGAGCCAAGGGGAGGAGAATCAGGTAAGTTAGAGATGACAGAAAGTGAGATCTGAACTGTCTGCTCCTCTCTCATCCTGGAGCTGAGCAACTCAAGGGCTTATACTTAGAATAACCTTTGAGATCACCCAGTCTAAGCTCCCATTGGATGCTAGATCCCATCTACTGCACCGCTCTCAAACGGCCACTCCATTTTACTTGAACAGTCCCAGGGTCAGGGAAAGCACTGATACAGTTCTCCATGATACACACTTTAATTTTATACCCTTGTGCTTCTCTCTCTGCAGGACAGACTCCTAGAAGTGGGGTTCCCGGGTCAAGGGATGCACACCTTCTGCATTTTGGTGACTCCACGGGTTGGGCTGATTTGAATCAGCATGTCGGCGTCACGGGGAGACACAATGAAGGAAGGACTTCCTAACTGTGAATGATGTTCCACAACTGATGAGACTACCTGGGCTGGGGTAAGTGTTCAAGAAGAGACCAGACAGTCAGGATGCTGTAGGAGGGATTACAGCCCTGGTGAGGAGACCAGTGCAGCTGATAATGATACCTAAGGTCTCTCTGAAATTCAGCCCTGTGGGACAAGGTGGAGAAGCACTCGGAACCTCTCCAGTGTGGTGAATCCCATAGTGATAGCTCGTTTGTCCCTGACCCTTTTCAACAATAGAAGGTATTTCCCAGGTGAGTCTCAGAGAGCACCAAAGGCTATGAAGGACCAGCTTTGCCCTGCTCTCCCAAAGCACCCTGCCCCGTGTTCTTGAGTCTCTGTGGGTGCTTCCCACTAGGATTTTGGCATCCTCTGTAGTCGCTGCATCTCCAGTTTGGAGCATCGGGGTACTGCTGTAACTGTCTACCGGTGGTCTCAGGATATAGACAAGCTTTTCCCAATGGGAAAAGAGGTCTTTTTGTGCATCGGAAGAGGGGCACAGCTGCAGATAGAAAGTCCGGCCGGTAGCAAGATTCAGGCACAGCTGCTGTTTCTCACGGTTGTGGATGGAGATCTTGACAAACTTCAAGGGAAGCAGCCTGGTGAGCTCTAGGGTCTTCACGGGCTTGCAACCTCTCCCCTTGGTGATCCCGGCGCATCTGACATGCTCTTCACAGACTTTCGTTGTTCGGGCCAGCAGCATGACGTCAGGTAGTGGGAAGAGGGGGCTGGTGGATGCGACACCCACAGTCACCCTTCGGACGCGGTTGTCTAGGTCAATCAGTTCTCCTTTCTTGCTGACCTGGATAAAGTCGCTCTCAAACATGGGAGCGTACTTGAAAATGTCATACTCTCCTCCCTCGTACAGTTGTCGTTGCAGGACCCCCATGGAGGTCCTCAACACCCCCACTGAACAGTAGCTATTGGCCGTGTAATGAGGTAAACTCTCACTGCTCATGGCTCTCTTCGTTCAAGACAGAGCCACCAGCCACAAATTGAGTCTCGGAGAGAGAGAGGGAACGAAAGCAACTCGTCACCTCCCTGCAGGACTCTGCCAGAGTCTCTTGGCCCGACCATATTTATACCGCAAGTCCTTTGTGACCCGTCACCATCACATCGCACACCCCTTTGTTGAGCCTCCAAGTCCCCACCCCCTTGGGGCAGGCTCACCAGCCTCCCCCTAAACCAACCACCATGTCCATAGGGAACAGGCTGACCCTGCCAGGGTATAGGTGTGGGTAGGCTGGATAGTCTTTCTACTCAAAAGGTTGAGAAAACCCTCCTGCTTTTGTAAATATCTGGGTGGTTTCCAGTCTTGTTGTTGTTACAAATCTCCCTGCAGGGGTCATCTTCGTGCTTCTGCTGAATGATGTCCTGGGGATAAAATCCTGGAAGTGGACTGTGTACTTGCTAAGGGCAGGCATCCTATGGGAATTGCTGTTCTCTGTGTCCCCAGCGTATATAGCACAGTGCTGGCAGGAACTTAGAAAGAGTGCTACGTGTCAGAGTCCCACTGGTACTGTCATTTCCAGGATATGGAGAATTTTCTCACCCATTTTCTCTTTTCAAGGAGGCTAACTTTTGTTTATATTTATATTTATATTTATATTTTTTACAGTTTTAGAAACTTTTTATTGTGAAATATAACACACATTCATGAAAGTGCAGAAAGCATAAATATAGCTTAATGAGTAACAAGAAAGTGAACACCCTTGTAGCTGCCACCCAGAGCAAGAAATAGAACCCTGCCAGCCCCTCTTCTGCATGCTCCCTCCCCACAAAGGTAACCCAAACTTGGATTGTATTTATTTTCTTTTCCTTCTTCTTTTTTATTGATGTATAGTTGATTTACAATGTTGTGTTAATTTGTGTTGTGTTAATTTCTTCGGTTAATTTCTGATTCAGTTTTTTGTATACATACATTCTTTTTCCTATTCTTTTCCATTATGGTTTATCACAGGATACTGAATATAGTTCTCTGTGCTCTACAGTAGGACCCTGCTGTTTATCCATCCTGTAGTTTGTATCTGCTAATCCCAAACTCCCAATCCTTCCCTCCTTGACCCCTGCTTGTTTTTTTGTTTTTTTTTTTTTTTTTTTTTTGCGGTACGCGGGCCTCTCACTGTTGTGGCCTCTCTCGTTGCGGAGCACAGGCTCCGGAGCCATGGCTCACGGGCCCAGCCGCTCCGCGGCATGTGGGGCCCTCCCGGACCGGGGCACGAACCCGTGTCCCCTGTGTCGGCAGGCAGACTCCCAACCACTGCGCCACCAGGGAAGCCCGAAGCTGAGCTCTTGAACTGGAGTGACCCTTCCGAGAGGGTCTGTGTTGGGCTACGACGGCCTGACCTTCACACTCCACATCAATCATTTCTTGCCGTGCACCTTGGGTGAGGAACCCAGGCAATTTCCAAACTCACTGCCAGCTGAAGGCTTTCTGTGGGATGCACCCCCAGCAGCTGGGGCCACAAGTCCTTCGTTGAAGAAATGCACCCCACGTGGATATTTCAAATGGAACGGTGTCTTTCAAAGCATACCCTCCAATCTCCTCATTATATAGATCCTGTGGCCCCAAATAGGAAGTAACATAAAGTCCCATATTAACAACCCCCCCAGCCAAATACTTCTTTTCACAGAAACCACAGTACCCTCCACAAAGTGCACATTTGATCAGGCCACTCCCCTCTTGAAAACATATCATGGCTTTGCATCACTCCAAGGTCAGAAATCAAACTCCTTTAAATGGACCTCAAAGCCTTGCATGGCGTGGCCCCTGCTGTGTTCCCCAGCATCACATCACGCTTGCTGTGCCAGCCACGACACTGCCTTCAATATGCCTCCCACCGTAGCACATCTTCAACAATCCTGTGAATGACCTTATTTTGCTGTAGGGAAAAAAACCCTTTCTAGTATGTATGTGTGTTGCCAGACTTGAAGTTTGGGACATTGGTTAGTTTGTAATCAACCATCCATTGCCTAATTGCACTTGCAGCTGCAGAATTGCTACCACGGTGATGAATATTGCTGTCCAAAATATTGGCCTTTATCTGATAGGGTGTACTGACTTGATACCCAAATTGATGTCTCCCTCCAGAGGAAGATGCCTGTCGCTTTGAAATACGTAGGTATCTGTGCATGTGTCTCTTGATGAACCGTCAAGATAGAAAAGGAAATCCAGAGCAAGTGCCAGGCAGGGCACGTTGCGGTGGGCAAGTCCCCACCTCCACTTTACTACTGCACTGGAGGTGTAAATTGTGTCAACTGTGGGTCTGCTCAGCTAACGCCCTGCATAGTGGACTAACTAGGTTCACGTTAAAGAAGTCCTTTGGGGTGAGGGAGTGAGAATGCCTAATACAGGCTAAGAAAGACAAAAGGTAAAGCCAAGGGTACAGAATCCTAAGATGAAGCTGTTTTAAGTAGGCTGATTCAGCCTCTGGCATAGTGAAAATCTGGGGCTCTGAGTCAAAGGCTTTGGAAAGAGTTCCCCTTTATCTCCCTCCTCTACCCCGTAACTCCTCACATTTCCGGAAGGCTTCCCCCAAACCCCTCTCAGGTCTTAGAGAACATGGCTCTTTCTCTCCTCTTACCAAGACCCACTGCTTCAAGAGGTAACTCCCAGGACACATTGATCCCCACAATCTATTGGTCTTTGTGTATCGGAAATCACAAGATGGGATTTTCCAGCCACCCACCAGAGCAACTGAGAAGGGCTTCCTCTCATCCTCCCAAGCTACCACTCCTCCCAGAATCCGTATCTTATTTCTCACCTCCTCCACCTCTACCACTTAATTTGCTCTGCAGAGAAAGTCCCTAAGTTTTACTGGAAACCCAACTTCCATCCTAGTAGACCCTGTTGTCACAGAAGGGAATGAGCAGAGAATTGCAAGGCTAGCAGATGACTCCCCGGTTCATACAAAGACACATGGGGCTTCCCTGGTGGCGCAGTGGTTGGGAGTCCGCCTGCCGATGCAGGGGGCACGGGTTCGTGTCCCTGTCCGGGAAGATCCTACATGCCGTGGAGCCGCTGGGCCCGTGAGCCATGGCCGCTGAGCCTGTGCGTCCGGAGCCTGTGCTCCGCAATGGGAGAGGCCACAGCAGCGAGAGGCCCGCATACCGCAAAAAAAAAAAAAACCGCAAAACAAAAAACACACATGGTTCTCAGAGGCATTCTTCTCAAATCCGACGGTTGTTAACTGTTATCAACAGTTACTCTAATCCAACTGTCATCAAGTGTTGTTAACAATTTAATGATTTTCATGGACTCATGAAATTTATTTACAACTTTTTTTTAAACTGGAAAGACTTTTTTATGATGGACATTTAAAAATGCATAATCTCAGTATGAAATGAGATTTCATAATCTCATTTATGATTTTTTTTATTTTTAGAATCGCTTTCCACATGCATACATAATTTGCATAGTTCATCAGTACAGAGCATTTTGGATTATTCTGTTATTCCTTAGCAATATATCTAAACCTTTCTTGTGTTCCTGGATAGTGAGTATTTATGTCCCTTAGTTTCTTTATGTTATAGTTCTTGAAAGATATCTTTCAGACTTTGTCATCCATCTCTTGTGCATATATTGAAAGGAAAACAACAGTGAAACAAATTGGTTGAGATATTTCTAAGGCAGTGACTGCCACTTGGCTGACAGCAGTATAAGAATCATCCTGATGTCAGAGACGTTAAAATAAAATGGAAACGATAATACATTCCCATGGACATACCGCTTTGCATAATAGCTTTTCCTCCCAGACCATCCCTCCCGTGTTTTGACCCTACAGAAATCCAGTATTGTGAATTTTGTGTTTATCATGTCCTTGTTTTTTTCTCCCCTTTTAGCAAATGTGTGCTAAACATGGAAGCCAACCGGGGCTTTGTCTGCCTCTCAATGGTCATGTGTGAGCCTTGTTTCTGAACCAGGAATGACTCTGAAGCTCCTAAAGAAGGAGAGGATCTTACTGGATGTCTTACTTAGAGTCCCTGAACTGGTGGCGGACTGGCTGTTCCTCAGTTTGCGAGCTGTCCTCCCGTCCTTTGTCAACTTTGGAGTTTCCATGGCCAGATGAGGACCAGTGGGAGGATGATTTCTGGGTCTTGTCCCCTCCTGTCCTGTGGTGACCTTCACGTGTCCTGCGGTGATGGGAACTTTTCCTCGATGAAGACGTGTCCTTCTTTTCTTTTTTTCTCTCCAGGCTTCATCCCTGGGGTGGAAGCCCTTCTGGCTTCCATCCCGTTCAGACATGTAGCCTTCGGTCTGCAAGGTGGAGACCACGGGGTCTGCGACCTTCCCTTCAGCTCTTCCAGCAGCAGGCTTGCTGGTTGTGACTGCAACTGGCAACACCATGCTCATGCTGCTCTCTGGACCATCTGCCCCCGTCGAGGATGTGCTGGCATCATCGGCCAAGACCAGGTTCGTGTCCTGCAAGGATAAGCTGGCAGCACCTGCAGTGTCCTCGCCGGATCCGCTTTCTCCTGGATCCTTGATGGTGGCTCCCGCCAGGCCCATGGTCAACCCTGCCGCTGCTCCTTCGGCGCTTTTCACGGCTGCAGTTGATCCATGGGGGGCACCTGCAATGGCCTCGCCAGATCCGCTTTCTCCTGGATCCTTGATGGTGGCTCCCGCCAGGCCCATGGTCAACCCTGCCGCTGATCCTTCGGCGCTTTTCACGGCTGCAGTTGATCCATGGGGGGCACCTGCAATGGCCTCGCCAGATCCGCTTTCTCCTGGATCCTTGATGGTGGCTCCAGCCAGGCCCATGGCCATTCCTGCCGCTGATCCTTCGGCGCTTTTCACGGCTGCATTTGATCCATGGGGGGCACCTGCAATGGCCTCGCCGGATCCGCTTTCTCCTGGATCCTTGATAATGGCTCCCGCCAGGCCCATGGACATCCCTGCCGCTGATCCTTCGATGCATTTCACGGCTGCAGTTGATCCATGGGGGGGCACCTGCAGTGGCCTCACCGGATCCGCTTTCTCCTGGATCCTTGATGGTGGCTCCCGCCAGACCGGTGGTCATCCCTGCCGCTGATCCTTCGGCGGTTTTCACGGCTGCAGTTGAGACATGGGGGGCACCTGCAATGGCCTCGCCGGAACCGCTTTCTCCTGTATCCGTGATGGTGCCTCCCGCCAGCCGATGGATATCCCTGTCGCTGATCCTTCGGCGCTTTTCACGGCTGCAGTTGATCCATGGCTGGGCACCTGCAATGGCCTCGCCGGAACCGCTTTCTCCTGAATCTTTGATGGTGGTTCCCGCCAGGCCCGTGGTCATCCCTGCCGGTGATCCTTCTGTGCTTTTCACGGCTGCAGTTGATCCATGGGGGGCACCTGCAATGGCCTCGCTGAATCCGCTTTCTCTTGGATCCTTGATGGTGGCTACAGCCAGGTCCGTGGTCATCCCTGCCGCTGATCCATCGGCACTTTTCACGGCTGCAGTTGATCCAAGGGGGGCACCTGCAGTGGCCTCGCCGGATCCGCTTTTTCCTGGATCCTTGACCGTGGCTCCCGCCAGGTCCGTGGTCATCCCTGCCGCTGATTCTTCGGAGCTTTTCACGGCTGCACTTGATGTGTGGTGGCACCTGCAATGGCCTCGCCGGATCCGCTTTCTCCAGGATCCTTGATGGTGGCTCCTTGATCGTGGCTCCAGCCAGGCCCATGGCCATTCCTGCCACTGTTCCTTCGTCGCTTTTCACGGCGGTAGTAGATCCATGGTGGGTACCTGCAATGGCCTCGCCGGATCTGCTTTCTCCTGGATCCTGGATAATGGCTCCCGCCAGGCCCATGGGCAACCCTGCCGCTGATCCTTCGGCGCTTTTCACGCCTGCAGTTGATCCATCGGGGATACCTGCAGTGGCCTCGCCGGATCCGCTTTCTCCTGGATCCTTGATGGTGGCTCCCGCCAGGCCCATGGTCATTCCTCCTGCTGATCCTTCGGCACTTTTTGTGGCTCCAGTCACGTCACGAAGCTTGTGAAGCCCAGCCTCATCCTGATCCCTTTCTCTGTGGAGCTCTGTGGTCTGAGCCAAGGGGAGGAGAATCAGGTAAGTTAGAGATGACAGAAAGTGAGATCTGAACTGTCTGCTCCTCTCTCATCCTGGAGCTGAGCAACTCAAGGGCTTATACTTAGAATAACCTTTGAGATCACCCAGTCTAAGCTCCCATTGGATGCTAGATCCCATCTACTGCACCGCTCTCAAACGGCCACTCCATTTTACTTGAACAGTCCCAGGGTCAGGGAAAGCACTGATACAGTTCTCCATGATACACACTTTAATTTTATACCCTTGTGCTTCTCTCTCTGCAGGACAGACTCCTAGAAGTGGGGTTCCCGGGTCAAGGGATGCACACCTTCTGCATTTTGGTGACTCCACGGGTTGGGCTGATTTGAATCAGCATGTCGGCGTCACGGGGAGACACAATGAAGGAAGGACTTCCTAACTGTGAATGATGTTCCACAACTGATGAGACTACCTGGGCTGGGGTAAGTGTTCAAGAAGAGACCAGACAGTCAGGATGCTGTAGGAGGGATTACAGCCCTGGTGAGGAGACCAGTGCAGCTGATATGATACCTAAGGTCTCTCTGAAATTCAGCCCTGTGGGACAAGGTGGAGAAGCACTCGGAACCTCTCCAGTGTGGTGAATCCCATAGTGATAGCTCGTTTGTCCCTGACCCTTTTCAACAATAGAAGGTATTTCCCAGGTGAGTCTCAGAGAGCACCAAAGGCTATGAAGGACCAGCTTTGCCCTGCTCTCCCAAAGCACCCTGCCCCGTGTTCTTGAGTCTCTGTGGGTGCTTCCCACTAGGATTTTGGCATCCTCTGTAGTCGCTGCATCTCCAGTTTGGAGCATCGGGGTACTGCTGTAACTGTCTACCGGTGGTCTCAGGATATAGACAAGCTTTTCCCAATGGGAAAAGAGGTCTTTTTGTGCATCGGAAGAGGGGCACAGCTGCAGATAGAAAGTCCGGCCGGTAGCAAGATTCAGGCACAGCTGCTGTTTCTCACGGTTGTGGATGGAGATCTTGACAAACTTCAAGGGAAGCAGCCTGGTGAGCTCTAGGGTCTTCACGGGCTTGCAACCTCTCCCCTTGGTGATCCCGGCGCATCTGACATGCTCTTCACAGACTTTCGTTGTTCGGGCCAGCAGCATGACGTCAGGTAGTGGGAAGAGGGGGCTGGTGGATGCGACACCCACAGTCACCCTTCGGACGCGGTTGTCTAGGTCAATCAGTTCTCCTTTCTTGCTGACCTGGATAAAGTCGCTCTCAAACATGGGAGCGTACTTGAAAATGTCATACTCTCCTCCCTCGTACAGTTGTCGTTGCAGGACCCCCATGGAGGTCCTCAACACCCCCACTGAACAGTAGCTATTGGCCGTGTAATGAGGTAAACTCTCACTGCTCATGGCTCTCTTCGTTCAAGACAGAGCCACCAGCCACAAATTGAGTCTCGGAGAGAGAGAGGGAACGAAAGCAACTCGTCACCTCCCTGCAGGACTCTGCCAGAGTCTCTTGGCCCGACCATATTTATACCGCAAGTCCTTTGTGACCCGTCACCATCACATCGCACACCCCTTTGTTGAGCCTCCAAGTCCCCACCCCCTTGGGGCAGGCTCACCAGCCTCCCCCTAAACCAACCACCATGTCCATAGGGAACAGGCTGACCCTGCCAGGGTATAGGTGTGGGTAGGCTGGATAGTCTTTCTACTCAAAAGGTTGAGAAAACCCTCCTGCTTTTGTAAATATCTGGGTGGTTTCCAGTCTTGTTGTTGTTACAAATCTCCCTGCAGGGGTCATCTTCGTGCTTCTGCTGAATGATGTCCTGGGGATAAAATCCTGGAAGTGGACTGTGTACTTGCTAAGGGCAGGCATCCTATGGGAATTGCTGTTCTCTGTGTCCCCAGCGTATATAGCACAGTGCTGGCAGGAACTTAGAAAGAGTGCTACGTGTCAGAGTCCCACTGGTACTGTCATTTCCAGGATATGGAGAATTTTCTCACCCATTTTCTCTTTTCAAGGAGGCTAACTTTTGTTTATATTTATATTTATATTTATATTTTTTACAGTTTTAGAAACTTTTTATTGTGAAATATAACACACATTCATGAAAGTGCAGAAAGCATAAATATAGCTTAATGAGTAACAAGAAAGTGAACACCCTTGTAGCTGCCACCCAGAGCAAGAAATAGAACCCTGCCAGCCCCTCTTCTGCATGCTCCCTCCCCACAAAGGTAACCCAAACTTGGATTGTATTTATTTTCTTTTCCTTCTTCTTTTTTATTGATGTATAGTTGATTTACAATGTTGTGTTAATTTGTGTTGTGTTAATTTCTTCGGTTAATTTCTGATTCAGTTTTTTGTATACATACATTCTTTTTCCTATTCTTTTCCATTATGGTTTATCACAGGATACTGAATATAGTTCTCTGTGCTCTACAGTAGGACCCTGCTGTTTATCCATCCTGTAGTTTGTATCTGCTAATCCCAAACTCCCAATCCTTCCCTCCTTGACCCCTGCTTGTTTTTTTGTTTTTTTTTTTTTTTTTTTTTGCGGTACGCGGGCCTCTCACTGTTGTGGCCTCTCTCGTTGCGGAGCACAGGCTCCGGAGCCATGGCTCACGGGCCCAGCCGCTCCGCGGCATGTGGGGCCCTCCCGGACCAGGGCACGAACCCGTGTCCCCTGTGTCGGCAGGCAGACTCCCAACCACTGCGCCACCAGGGAAGCCCGAAGCTGAGCTCTTGAACTGGAGTGACCCTTCCGAGAGGGTCTGTGTTGGGCTACGACGGCCTGACCTTCACACTCCACATCAATCATTTCTTGCCGTGCACCTCGGGTGAGGAACCCAGGCAATTTCCAAACTCACTGCCAGCTGAAGGCTTTCTGTGGGATGCACCCCCAGCAGCTGGGGCCACAAGTCCTTCGTTGAAGAAATGCACCCCACGTGGATATTTCAAATGGAACGGTGTCTTTCAAAGCATACCCTCCAATCTCCTCATTATATAGATCCTGTGGCCCCAAATAGGAAGTAACATAAAGTCCCATATTAACAACCCCCCCAGCCAAATACTTCTTTTCACAGAAACCACAGTACCCTCCACAAAGTGCACATTTGATCAGGCCACTCCCCTCTTGAAAACATATCATGGCTTTGCATCACTCCAAGGTCAGAAATCAAACTCCTTTAAATGGACCTCAAAGCCTTGCATGGCGTGGCCCCTGCTGTGTTCCCCAGCATCACATCACGCTTGCTGTGCCAGCCACGACACTGCCTTCAATATGCCTCCCACCGTAGCACATCTTCAACAATCCTGTGAATGACCTTATTTTGCTGTAGGGAAAAAAACCCTTTCTAGTATGTATGTGTGTTGCCAGACTTGAAGTTTGGGACATTGGTCAGTTTGTAATCAACCATCCATTGCCTAATTGCACTTGCAGCTGCAGAATTGCTACCACGGTGATGAATATTGCTGTCCAAAATATTGGCCTTTATCTGATAGGGTGTACTGACTTGATACCCAAATTGATGTCTCCCTCCAGAGGAAGATGCCTGTCGCTTTGAAATACGTAGGTATCTGTGCATGTGTCTCTTGATGAACCGTCAAGATAGAAAAGGAAATCCAGAGCAAGTGCCAGGCAGGGCACGTTGCGGTGGGCAAGTCCCCACCTCCACTTTACTACTGCACTGGAGGTGTAAATTGTGTCAACTGTGGGTCTGCTCAGCTAACGCCCTGCATAGTGGACTAACTAGGTTCACGTTAAAGAAGTCCTTTGGGGTGAGGGAGTGAGAATGCCTAATACAGGCTAAGAAAGACAAAAGGTAAAGCCAAGGGTACAGAATCCTAAGATGAAGCTGTTTTAAGTAGGCTGATTCAGCCTCTGGCATAGTGAAAATCTGGGGCTCTGAGTCAAAGGCTTTGGAAAGAGTTCCCCTTTATCTCCCTCCTCTACCCCGTAACTCCTCACATTTCCGGAAGGCTTCCCCCAAACCCCTCTCAGGTCTTAGAGAACATGGCTCTTTCTCTCCTCTTACCAAGACCCACTGCTTCAAGAGATAACTCCCAGGACACATTGATCCCCACAATCTATTGGTCTTTGTGTATCGGAAATCACAAGATGGGATTTTCCAGCCACCCACCAGAGCAACTGAGAAGGGCTTCCTCTCATCCTCCCAAGCTACCACTCCTCCCAGAATCCGTATCTTATTTCTCACCTCCTCCACCTCTACCACTTAATTTGCTCTGCAGAGAAAGTCCCTAAGTTTTACTGGAAACCCAACTTCCATCCTAGTAGACCCTGTTGTCACAGAAGGGAATGAGCAGAGAATTGCAAGGCTAGCAGATGACTCCCCGGTTCATACAAAGACACATGGGGCTTCCCTGGTGGCGCAGTGGTTGGGAGTCCGCCTGCCGATGCAGGGGGCACGGGTTCGTGTCCCTGTCCGGGAAGATCCTACATGCCGTGGAGCCGCTGGGCCCGTGAGCCATGGCCGCTGAGCCTGTGCGTCCGGAGCCTGTGCTCCGCAATGGGAGAGGCCACAGCAGCGAGAGGCCCGCATACCGCAAAAAAAAAAAAAACCGCAAAACAAAAAACACACATGGTTCTCAGAGGCATTCTTCTCAAATCCGACGGTTGTTAACTGTTATCAACAGTTACTCTAATCCAACTGTCATCAAGTGTTGTTAACAATTTAATGATTTTCATGGACTCATGAAATTTATTTACAACTTTTTTTTAAACTGGAAAGACTTTTTTATGATGGACATTTAAAAATGCATAATCTCAGTATGAAATGAGATTTCATAATCTCATTTATGATTTTTTTTATTTTTAGAATCGCTTTCCACATGCATACATAATTTGCATAGTTCATCAGTACAGAGCATTTTGGATTATTCTGTTATTCCTTAGCAATATATCTAAACCTTTCTTGTGTTCCTGGATAGTGAGTATTTATGTCCCTTAGTTTCTTTATGTTATAGTTCTTGAAAGATATCTTTCAGACTTTGTCATCCATCTCTTGTGCATATATTGAAAGGAAAACAACAGTGAAACAAATTGGTTGAGATATTTCTAAGGCAGTGACTGCCACTTGGCTGACAGCAGTATAAGAATCATCCTGATGTCAGAGACGTTAAAATAAAATGGAAACGATAATACATTCCCATGGACATACCGCTTTGCATAATAGCTTTTCCTCCCAGACCATCCCTCCCTTGTTTTGACCCTACAGAAATCCAGTATTGTGAATTTTGTGTTTATCATGTCCTTGTTTTTTTCTCCCCTTTTAGCAAATGTGTGCTAAACATGGAAGCCAACCGGGGCTTTGTCTGCCTCTCAATGGTCATGTGTGAGCCTTGTTTCTGAACCAGGAATGACTCTGAAGCTCCTAAAGAAGGAGAGGATCTTACTGGATGTCTTACTTAGAGTCCCTGAACTGGTGGCGGACTGGCTGTTCCTCAGTTTGCGAGCTGTCCTCCCGTCCTTTGTCAACTTTGGAGTTTCCATGGCCAGATGAGGACCAGTGGGAGGATGATTTCTGGGTCTTGTCCCCTCCTGTCCTGTGGTGACCTTCACGTGTCCTGCGGTGATGGGAACTTTTCCTCGATGAAGACGTGTCCTTCTTTTCTTTTTTTCTCTCCAGGCTTCATCCCTGGGGTGGAAGCCCTTCTGGCTTCCATCCCGTTCAGACATGTAGCCTTCGGTCTGCAAGGTGGAGACCACGGGGTCTGCGACCTTCCCTTCAGCTCTTCCAGCAGCAGGCTTGCTGGTTGTGACTGCAACTGGCAACACCATGCTCATGCTGCTCTCTGGACCATCTGCCCCCGTCGAGGATGTGCTGGCATCATCGGCCAAGACCAGGTTCGTGTCCTGCAAGGATAAGCTGGCAGCACCTGCAGTGTCCTCGCCGGATCCGCTTTCTCCTGGATCCTTGATGGTGGCTCCCGCCAGGCCCATGGTCAACCCTGCCGCTGCTCCTTCGGCGCTTTTCACGGCTGCAGTTGATCCATGGGGGGCACCTGCAATGGCCTCGCCAGATCCGCTTTCTCCTGGATCCTTGATGGTGGCTCCCGCCAGGCCCATGGTCAACCCTGCCGCTGATCCTTCGGCGCTTTTCACGGCTGCAGTTGATCCATGGGGGGCACCTGCAATGGCCTCGCCAGATCCGCTTTCTCCTGGATCCTTGATGGTGGCTCCAGCCAGGCCCATGGCCATTCCTGCCGCTGATCCTTCGGCGCTTTTCACGGCTGCATTTGATCCATGGGGGGCACCTGCAATGGCCTCGCCGGATCCGCTTTCTCCTGGATCCTTGATAATGGCTCCCGCCAGGCCCATGGACATCCCTGCCGCTGATCCTTCGATGCATTTCACGGCTGCAGTTGATCCATGGGGGGGCACCTGCAGTGGCCTCACCGGATCCGCTTTCTCCTGGATCCTTGATGGTGGCTCCCGCCAGACCGGTGGTCATCCCTGCCGCTGATCCTTCGGCGGTTTTCACGGCTGCAGTTGAGACATGGGGGGCACCTGCAATGGCCTCGCCGGAACCGCTTTCTCCTGTATCCGTGATGGTGCCTCCCGCCAGCCGATGGATATCCCTGTCGCTGATCCTTCGGCGCTTTTCACGGCTGCAGTTGATCCATGGCTGGGCACCTGCAATGGCCTCGCCGGAACCGCTTTCTCCTGAATCTTTGATGGTGGTTCCCGCCAGGCCCGTGGTCATCCCTGCCGGTGATCCTTCTGTGCTTTTCACGGCTGCAGTTGATCCATGGGGGGCACCTGCAATGGCCTCGCTGAATCCGCTTTCTCTTGGATCCTTGATGGTGGCTACAGCCAGGTCCGTGGTCATCCCTGCCGCTGATCCATCGGCACTTTTCACGGCTGCAGTTGATCCAAGGGGGGCACCTGCAGTGGCCTCGCCGGATCCGCTTTTTCCTGGATCCTTGACCGTGGCTCCCGCCAGGTCCGTGGTCATCCCTGCCGCTGATTCTTCGGAGCTTTTCACGGCTGCACTTGATGTGTGGTGGCACCTGCAATGGCCTCGCCGGATCCGCTTTCTCCAGGATCCTTGATGGTGGCTCCTTGATCGTGGCTCCAGCCAGGCCCATGGCCATTCCTGCCACTGTTCCTTCGTCGCTTTTCACGGCGGTAGTAGATCCATGGTGGGTACCTGCAATGGCCTCGCCGGATCTGCTTTCTCCTGGATCCTGGATAATGGCTCCCGCCAGGCCCATGGACAACCCTGCCGCTGATCCTTCGGCGCTTTTCACGCCTGCAGTTGATCCATCGGGGATACCTGCAGTGGCCTCGCCGGATCCGCTTTCTCCTGGATCCTTGATGGTGGCTCCCGCCAGGCCCATGGTCATTCCTCCTGCTGATCCTTCGGCACTTTTTGTGGCTCCAGTCACGTCACGAAGCTTGTGAAGCCCAGCCTCATCCTGATCCCTTTCTCTGTGGAGCTCTGTGGTCTGAGCCAAGGGGAGGAGAATCAGGTAAGTTAGAGATGACAGAAAGTGAGATCTGAACTGTCTGCTCCTCTCTCATCCTGGAGCTGAGCAACTCAAGGGCTTATACTTAGAATAACCTTTGAGATCACCCAGTCTAAGCTCCCATTGGATGCTAGATCCCATCTACTGCACCGCTCTCAAACGGCCACTCCATTTTACTTGAACAGTCCCAGGGTCAGGGAAAGCACTGATACAGTTCTCCATGATACACACTTTAATTTTATACCCTTGTGCTTCTCTCTCTGCAGGACAGACTCCTAGAAGTGGGGTTCCCGGGTCAAGGGATGCACACCTTCTGCATTTTGGTGACTCCACGGGTTGGGCTGATTTGAATCAGCATGTCGGCGTCACGGGGAGACACAATGAAGGAAGGACTTCCTAACTGTGAATGATGTTCCACAACTGATGAGACTACCTGGGCTGGGGTAAGTGTTCAAGAAGAGACCAGACAGTCAGGATGCTGTAGGAGGGATTACAGCCCTGGTGAGGAGACCAGTGCAGCTGATATGATACCTAAGGTCTCTCTGAAATTCAGCCCTGTGGGACAAGGTGGAGAAGCACTCGGAACCTCTCCAGTGTGGTGAATCCCATAGTGATAGCTCGTTTGTCCCTGACCCTTTTCAACAATAGAAGGTATTTCCCAGGTGAGTCTCAGAGAGCACCAAAGGCTATGAAGGACCAGCTTTGCCCTGCTCTCCCAAAGCACCCTGCCCCGTGTTCTTGAGTCTCTGTGGGTGCTTCCCACTAGGATTTTGGCATCCTCTGTAGTCGCTGCATCTCCAGTTTGGAGCATCGGGGTACTGCTGTAACTGTCTACCGGTGGTCTCAGGATATAGACAAGCTTTTCCCAATGGGAAAAGAGGTCTTTTTGTGCATCGGAAGAGGGGCACAGCTGCAGATAGAAAGTCCGGCCGGTAGCAAGATTCAGGCACAGCTGCTGTTTCTCACGGTTGTGGATGGAGATCTTGACAAACTTCAAGGGAAGCAGCCTGGTGAGCTCTAGGGTCTTCACGGGCTTGCAACCTCTCCCCTTGGTGATCCCGGCGCATCTGACATGCTCTTCACAGACTTTCGTTGTTCGGGCCAGCAGCATGACGTCAGGTAGTGGGAAGAGGGGGCTGGTGGATGCGACACCCACAGTCACCCTTCGGACGCGGTTGTCTAGGTCAATCAGTTCTCCTTTCTTGCTGACCTGGATAAAGTCGCTCTCAAACATGGGAGCGTACTTGAAAATGTCATACTCTCCTCCCTCGTACAGTTGTCGTTGCAGGACCCCCATGGAGGTCCTCAACACCCCCACTGAACAGTAGCTATTGGCCGTGTAATGAGGTAAACTCTCACTGCTCATGGCTCTCTTCGTTCAAGACAGAGCCACCAGCCACAAATTGAGTCTCGGAGAGAGAGAGGGAACGAAAGCAACTCGTCACCTCCCTGCAGGACTCTGCCAGAGTCTCTTGGCCCGACCATATTTATACCGCAAGTCCTTTGTGACCCGTCACCATCACATCGCACACCCCTTTGTTGAGCCTCCAAGTCCCCACCCCCTTGGGGCAGGCTCACCAGCCTCCCCCTAAACCAACCACCATGTCCATAGGGAACAGGCTGACCCTGCCAGGGTATAGGTGTGGGTAGGCTGGATAGTCTTTCTACTCAAAAGGTTGAGAAAACCCTCCTGCTTTTGTAAATATCTGGGTGGTTTCCAGTCTTGTTGTTGTTACAAATCTCCCTGCAGGGGTCATCTTCGTGCTTCTGCTGAATGATGTCCTGGGGATAAAATCCTGGAAGTGGACTGTGTACTTGCTAAGGGCAGGCATCCTATGGGAATTGCTGTTCTCTGTGTCCCCAGCGTATATAGCACAGTGCTGGCAGGAACTTAGAAAGAGTGCTACGTGTCAGAGTCCCACTGGTACTGTCATTTCCAGGATATGGAGAATTTTCTCACCCATTTTCTCTTTTCAAGGAGGCTAACTTTTGTTTATATTTATATTTATATTTATATTTTTTACAGTTTTAGAAACTTTTTATTGTGAAATATAACACACATTCATGAAAGTGCAGAAAGCATAAATATAGCTTAATGAGTAACAAGAAAGTGAACACCCTTGTAGCTGCCACCCAGAGCAAGAAATAGAACCCTGCCAGCCCCTCTTCTGCATGCTCCCTCCCCACAAAGGTAACCCAAACTTGGATTGTATTTATTTTCTTTTCCTTCTTCTTTTTTATTGATGTATAGTTGATTTACAATGTTGTGTTAATTTGTGTTGTGTTAATTTCTTCGGTTAATTTCTGATTCAGTTTTTTGTATACATACATTCTTTTTCCTATTCTTTTCCATTATGGTTTATCACAGGATACTGAATATAGTTCTCTGTGCTCTACAGTAGGACCCTGCTGTTTATCCATCCTGTAGTTTGTATCTGCTAATCCCAAACTCCCAATCCTTCCCTCCTTGACCCCTGCTTGTTTTTTTGTTTTTTTTTTTTTTTTTTTTTGCGGTACGCGGGCCTCTCACTGTTGTGGCCTCTCTCGTTGCGGAGCACAGGCTCCGGAGCCATGGCTCACGGGCCCAGCCGCTCCGCGGCATGTGGGGCCCTCCCGGACCAGGGCACGAACCCGTGTCCCCTGTGTCGGCAGGCAGACTCCCAACCACTGCGCCACCAGGGAAGCCCGAAGCTGAGCTCTTGAACTGGAGTGACCCTTCCGAGAGGGTCTGTGTTGGGCTACGACGGCCTGACCTTCACACTCCACATCAATCATTTCTTGCCGTGCACCTCGGGTGAGGAACCCAGGCAATTTCCAAACTCACTGCCAGCTGAAGGCTTTCTGTGGGATGCACCCCCAGCAGCTGGGGCCACAAGTCCTTCGTTGAAGAAATGCACCCCACGTGGATATTTCAAATGGAACGGTGTCTTTCAAAGCATACCCTCCAATCTCCTCATTATATAGATCCTGTGGCCCCAAATAGGAAGTAACATAAAGTCCCATATTAACAACCCCCCCAGCCAAATACTTCTTTTCACAGAAACCACAGTACCCTCCACAAAGTGCACATTTGATCAGGCCACTCCCCTCTTGAAAACATATCATGGCTTTGCATCACTCCAAGGTCAGAAATCAAACTCCTTTAAATGGACCTCAAAGCCTTGCATGGCGTGGCCCCTGCTGTGTTCCCCAGCATCACATCACGCTTGCTGTGCCAGCCACGACACTGCCTTCAATATGCCTCCCACCGTAGCACATCTTCAACAATCCTGTGAATGACCTTATTTTGCTGTAGGGAAAAAAACCCTTTCTAGTATGTATGTGTGTTGCCAGACTTGAAGTTTGGGACATTGGTCAGTTTGTAATCAACCATCCATTGCCTAATTGCACTTGCAGCTGCAGAATTGCTACCACGGTGATGAATATTGCTGTCCAAAATATTGGCCTTTATCTGATAGGGTGTACTGACTTGATACCCAAATTGATGTCTCCCTCCAGAGGAAGATGCCTGTCGCTTTGAAATACGTAGGTATCTGTGCATGTGTCTCTTGATGAACCGTCAAGATAGAAAAGGAAATCCAGAGCCAGTGCCAGGCAGGGCACGTTGCGGTGGGCAAGTCCCCACCTCCACTTTACTACTGCACTGGAGGTGTAAATTGTGTCAACTGTGGGTCTGCTCAGCTAACGCCCTGCATAGTGGACTAACTAGGTTCACGTTAAAGAAGTCCTTTGGGGTGAGGGAGTGAGAATGCCTAATACAGGCTAAGAAAGACAAAAGGTAAAGCCAAGGGTACAGAATCCTAAGATGAAGCTGTTTTAAGTAGGCTGATTCAGCCTCTGGCATGGTGAAAATCTGGGGCTCTGAGTCAAAGGCTTTGGAAAGAGTTCCCCTTTATCTCCCTCCTCTACCCCGTAACTCCTCACATTTCCGGAAGGCTTCCCCCAAACCCCTCTCAGGTCTTAGAGAACATGGCTCTTTCTCTCCTCTTACCAAGACCCACTGCTTCAAGAGGTAACTCCCAGGACACATTGATCCCCACAATCTATTGGTCTTTGTGTATCGGAAATCACAAGATGGGATTTTCCAGCCACCCACCAGAGCAACTGAGAAGGGCTTCCTCTCATCCTCCCAAGCTACCACTCCTCCCAGAATCCGTATCTTATTTCTCACCTCCTCCACCTCTACCACTTAATTTGCTCTGCAGAGAAAGTCCCTAAGTTTTACTGGAAACCCAACTTCCATCCTAGTAGACCCTGTTGTCACAGAAGGGAATGAGCAGAGAATTGCAAGGCTAGCAGATGACTCCCCGGTTCATACAAAGACACATGGGGCTTCCCTGGTGGCGCAGTGGTTGGGAGTCCGCCTGCCGATGCAGGGGGCACGGGTTCGTGTCCCTGTCCGGGAAGATCCTACATGCCGTGGAGCCGCTGGGCCCGTGAGCCATGGCCGCTGAGCCTGTGCGTCCGGAGCCTGTGCTCCGCAATGGGAGAGGCCACAGCAGCGAGAGGCCCGCATACCGCAAAAAAAAAAAAAACCGCAAAACAAAAAACACACATGGTTCTCAGAGGCATTCTTCTCAAATCCGACGGTTGTTAACTGTTATCAACAGTTACTCTAATCCAACTGTCATCAAGTGTTGTTAACAATTTAATGATTTTCATGGACTCATGAAATTTATTTACAACTTTTTTTTAAACTGGAAAGACTTTTTTATGATGGACATTTAAAAATGCATAATCTCAGTATGAAATGAGATTTCATAATCTCATTTATGATTTTTTTTATTTTTAGAATCGCTTTCCACATGCATACATAATTTGCATAGTTCATCAGTACAGAGCATTTTGGATTATTCTGTTATTCCTTAGCAATATATCTAAACCTTTCTTGTGTTCCTGGATAGTGAGTATTTATGTCCCTTAGTTTCTTTATGTTATAGTTCTTGAAAGATATCTTTCAGACTTTGTCATCCATCTCTTGTGCATATATTGAAAGGAAAACAACAGTGAAACAAATTGGTTGAGATATTTCTAAGGCAGTGACTGCCACTTGGCTGACAGCAGTATAAGAATCATCCTGATGTCAGAGACGTTAAAATAAAATGGAAACGATAATACATTCCCATGGACATACCGCTTTGCATAATAGCTTTTCCTCCCAGACCATCCCTCCCTTGTTTTGACCCTACAGAAATCCAGTATTGTGAATTTTGTGTTTATCATGTCCTTGTTTTTTTCTCCCCTTTTAGCAAATGTGTGCTAAACATGGAAGCCAACCGGGGCTTTGTCTGCCTCTCAATGGTCATGTGTGAGCCTTGTTTCTGAACCAGGAATGACTCTGAAGCTCCTAAAGAAGGAGAGGATCTTACTGGATGTCTTACTTAGAGTCCCTGAACTGGTGGCGGACTGGCTGTTCCTCAGTTTGCGAGCTGTCCTCCCGTCCTTTGTCAACTTTGGAGTTTCCATGGCCAGATGAGGACCAGTGGGAGGATGATTTCTGGGTCTTGTCCCCTCCTGTCCTGTGGTGACCTTCACGTGTCCTGCGGTGATGGGAACTTTTCCTCGATGAAGACGTGTCCTTCTTTTCTTTTTTTCTCTCCAGGCTTCATCCCTGGGGTGGAAGCCCTTCTGGCTTCCATCCCGTTCAGACATGTAGCCTTCGGTCTGCAAGGTGGAGACCACGGGGTCTGCGACCTTCCCTTCAGCTCTTCCAGCAGCAGGCTTGCTGGTTGTGACTGCAACTGGCAACACCATGCTCATGCTGCTCTCTGGACCATCTGCCCCCGTCGAGGATGTGCTGGCATCATCGGCCAAGACCAGGTTCGTGTCCTGCAAGGATAAGCTGGCAGCACCTGCAGTGTCCTCGCCGGATCCGCTTTCTCCTGGATCCTTGATGGTGGCTCCCGACAGGCCCATGGTCAACCCTGCCGCTGCTCCTTCGGCGCTTTTCACGGCTGCAGTTGATCCATGGGGGGCACCTGCAATGGCCTCGCCAGATCCGCTTTCTCCTGGATCCTTGATGGTGGCTCCCGCCAGGCCCATGGTCAACCCTGCCGCTGATCCTTCGGCGCTTTTCACGGCTGCAGTTGATCCATGGGGGGCACCTGCAATGGCCTCGCCAGATCCGCTTTCTCCTGGATCCTTGATGGTGGCTCCAGCCAGGCCCATGGCCATTCCTGCCGCTGATCCTTCGGCGCTTTTCACGGCTGCATTTGATCCATGGGGGGCACCTGCAATGGCCTCGCCGGATCCGCTTTCTCCTGGATCCTTGATAATGGCTCCCGCCAGGCCCATGGACATCCCTGCCGCTGATCCTTCGATGCATTTCACGGCTGCAGTTGATCCATGGGGGGGCACCTGCAGTGGCCTCACCGGATCCGCTTTCTCCTGGATCCTTGATGGTGGCTCCCGCCAGACCGGTGGTCATCCCTGCCGCTGATCCTTCGGCGGTTTTCACGGCTGCAGTTGAGACATGGGGGGCACCTGCAATGGCCTCGCCGGAACCGCTTTCTCCTGTATCCGTGATGGTGCCTCCCGCCAGCCGATGGATATCCCTGTCGCTGATCCTTCGGCGCTTTTCACGGCTGCAGTTGATCCATGGCTGGGCACCTGCAATGGCCTCGCCGGAACCGCTTTCTCCTGAATCTTTGATGGTGGTTCCCGCCAGGCCCGTGGTCATCCCTGCCGGTGATCCTTCTGTGCTTTTCACGGCTGCAGTTGATCCATGGGGGGCACCTGCAATGGCCTCGCTGAATCCGCTTTCTCTTGGATCCTTGATGGTGGCTACAGCCAGGTCCGTGGTCATCCCTGCCGCTGATCCATCGGCACTTTTCACGGCTGCAGTTGATCCAAGGGGGGCACCTGCAGTGGCCTCGCCGGATCCGCTTTTTCCTGGATCCTTGACCGTGGCTCCCGCCAGGTCCGTGGTCATCCCTGCCGCTGATTCTTCGGAGCTTTTCACGGCTGCACTTGATGTGTGGTGGCACCTGCAATGGCCTCGCCGGATCCGCTTTCTCCAGGATCCTTGATGGTGGCTCCTTGATCGTGGCTCCAGCCAGGCCCATGGCCATTCCTGCCACTGTTCCTTCGTCGCTTTTCACGGCGGTAGTAGATCCATGGTGGGTACCTGCAATGGCCTCGCCGGATCTGCTTTCTCCTGGATCCTGGATAATGGCTCCCGCCAGGCCCATGGGCAACCCTGCCGCTGATCCTTCGGCGCTTTTCACGCCTGCAGTTGATCCATCGGGGATACCTGCAGTGGCCTCGCCGGATCCGCTTTCTCCTGGATCCTTGATGGTGGCTCCCGCCAGGCCCATGGTCATTCCTCCTGCTGATCCTTCGGCACTTTTTGTGGCTCCAGTCACGTCACGAAGCTTGTGAAGCCCAGCCTCATCCTGATCCCTTTCTCTGTGGAGCTCTGTGGTCTGAGCCAAGGGGAGGAGAATCAGGTAAGTTAGAGATGACAGAAAGTGAGATCTGAACTGTCTGCTCCTCTCTCATCCTGGAGCTGAGCAACTCAAGGGCTTATACTTAGAATAACCTTTGAGATCACCCAGTCTAAGCTCCCATTGGATGCTAGATCCCATCTACTGCACCGCTCTCAAACGGCCACTCCATTTTACTTGAACAGTCCCAGGGTCAGGGAAAGCACTGATACAGTTCTCCATGATACACACTTTAATTTTATACCCTTGTGCTTCTCTCTCTGCAGGACAGACTCCTAGAAGTGGGGTTCCCGGGTCAAGGGATGCACACCTTCTGCATTTTGGTGACTCCACGGGTTGGGCTGATTTGAATCAGCATGTCGGCGTCACGGGGAGACACAATGAAGGAAGGACTTCCTAACTGTGAATGATGTTCCACAACTGATGAGACTACCTGGGCTGGGGTAAGTGTTCAAGAAGAGACCAGACAGTCAGGATGCTGTAGGAGGGATTACAGCCCTGGTGAGGAGACCAGTGCAGCTGATATGATACCTAAGGTCTCTCTGAAATTCAGCCCTGTGGGACAAGGTGGAGAAGCACTCGGAACCTCTCCAGTGTGGTGAATCCCATAGTGATAGCTCGTTTGTCCCTGACCCTTTTCAACAATAGAAGGTATTTCCCAGGTGAGTCTCAGAGAGCACCAAAGGCTATGAAGGACCAGCTTTGCCCTGCTCTCCCAAAGCACCCTGCCCCGTGTTCTTGAGTCTCTGTGGGTGCTTCCCACTAGGATTTTGGCATCCTCTGTAGTCGCTGCATCTCCAGTTTGGAGCATCGGGGTACTGCTGTAACTGTCTACCGGTGGTCTCAGGATATAGACAAGCTTTTCCCAATGGGAAAAGAGGTCTTTTTGTGCATCGGAAGAGGGGCACAGCTGCAGATAGAAAGTCCGGCCGGTAGCAAGATTCAGGCACAGCTGCTGTTTCTCACGGTTGTGGATGGAGATCTTGACAAACTTCAAGGGAAGCAGCCTGGTGAGCTCTAGGGTCTTCACGGGCTTGCAACCTCTCCCCTTGGTGATCCCGGCGCATCTGACATGCTCTTCACAGACTTTCGTTGTTCGGGCCAGCAGCATGACGTCAGGTAGTGGGAAGAGGGGGCTGGTGGATGCGACACCCACAGTCACCCTTCGGACGCGGTTGTCTAGGTCAATCAGTTCTCCTTTCTTGCTGACCTGGATAAAGTCGCTCTCAAACATGGGAGCGTACTTGAAAATGTCATACTCTCCTCCCTCGTACAGTTGTCGTTGCAGGACCCCCATGGAGGTCCTCAACACCCCCACTGAACAGTAGCTATTGGCCGTGTAATGAGGTAAACTCTCACTGCTCATGGCTCTCTTCGTTCAAGACAGAGCCACCAGCCACAAATTGAGTCTCGGAGAGAGAGAGGGAACGAAAGCAACTCGTCACCTCCCTGCAGGACTCTGCCAGAGTCTCTTGGCCCGACCATATTTATACCGCAAGTCCTTTGTGACCCGTCACCATCACATCGCACACCCCTTTGTTGAGCCTCCAAGTCCCCACCCCCTTGGGGCAGGCTCACCAGCCTCCCCCTAAACCAACCACCATGTCCATAGGGAACAGGCTGACCCTGCCAGGGTATAGGTGTGGGTAGGCTGGATAGTCTTTCTACTCAAAAGGTTGAGAAAACCCTCCTGCTTTTGTAAATATCTGGGTGGTTTCCAGTCTTGTTGTTGTTACAAATCTCCCTGCAGGGGTCATCTTCGTGCTTCTGCTGAATGATGTCCTGGGGATAAAATCCTGGAAGTGGACTGTGTACTTGCTAAGGGCAGGCATCCTATGGGAATTGCTGTTCTCTGTGTCCCCAGCGTATATAGCACAGTGCTGGCAGGAACTTAGAAAGAGTGCTACGTGTCAGAGTCCCACTGGTACTGTCATTTCCAGGATATGGAGAATTTTCTCACCCATTTTCTCTTTTCAAGGAGGCTAACTTTTGTTTATATTTATATTTATATTTATATTTTTTACAGTTTTAGAAACTTTTTATTGTGAAATATAACACACATTCATGAAAGTGCAGAAAGCATAAATATAGCTTAATGAGTAACAAGAAAGTGAACACCCTTGTAGCTGCCACCCAGAGCAAGAAATAGAACCCTGCCAGCCCCTCTTCTGCATGCTCCCTCCCCACAAAGGTAACCCAAACTTGGATTGTATTTATTTTCTTTTCCTTCTTCTTTTTTATTGATGTATAGTTGATTTACAATGTTGTGTTAATTTGTGTTGTGTTAATTTCTTCGGTTAATTTCTGATTCAGTTTTTTGTATACATACATTCTTTTTCCTATTCTTTTCCATTATGGTTTATCACAGGATACTGAATATAGTTCTCTGTGCTCTACAGTAGGACCCTGCTGTTTATCCATCCTGTAGTTTGTATCTGCTAATCCCAAACTCCCAATCCTTCCCTCCTTGACCCCTGCTTGTTTTTTTGTTTGTTTTTTTTTTTTTTTTTGCGGTACGCGGGCCTCTCACTGTTGTGGCCTCTCTCGTTGCGGAGCACAGGCTCCGGAGCCATGGCTCACGGGCCCAGCCGCTCCGCGGCATGTGGGGCCCTCCCGGACCGGGGCACGAACCCGTGTCCCCTGTGTCGGCAGGCAGACTCCCAACCACTGCGCCACCAGGGAAGCCCGAAGCTGAGCTCTTGAACTGGAGTGACCCTTCCGAGAGGGTCTGTGTTGGGCTACGACGGCCTGACCTTCACACTCCACATCAATCATTTCTTGCCGTGCACCTTGGGTGAGGAACCCAGGCAATTTCCAAACTCACTGCCAGCTGAAGGCTTTCTGTGGGATGCACCCCCAGCAGCTGGGGCCACAAGTCCTTCGTTGAAGAAATGCACCCCACGTGGATATTTCAAATGGAACGGTGTCTTTCAAAGCATACCCTCCAATCTCCTCATTATATAGATCCTGTGGCCCCAAATAGGAAGTAACATAAAGTCCCATATTAACAACCCCCCCAGCCAAATACTTCTTTTCACAGAAACCACAGTACCCTCCACAAAGTGCACATTTGATCAGGCCACTCCCCTCTTGAAAACATATCATGGCTTTGCATCACTCCAAGGTCAGAAATCAAACTCCTTTAAATGGACCTCAAAGCCTTGCATGGCGTGGCCCCTGCTGTGTTCCCCAGCATCACATCACGCTTGCTGTGCCAGCCACGACACTGCCTTCAATATGCCTCCCACCGTAGCACATCTTCAACAATCCTGTGAATGACCTTATTTTGCTGTAGGGAAAAAAACCCTTTCTAGTATGTATGTGTGTTGCCAGACTTGAAGTTTGGGACATTGGTTAGTTTGTAATCAACCATCCATTGCCTAATTGCACTTGCAGCTGCAGAATTGCTACCACGGTGATGAATATTGCTGTCCAAAATATTGGCCTTTATCTGATAGGGTGTACTGACTTGATACCCAAATTGATGTCTCCCTCCAGAGGAAGATGCCTGTCGCTTTGAAATACGTAGGTATCTGTGCATGTGTCTCTTGATGAACCGTCAAGATAGAAAAGGAAATCCAGAGCAAGTGCCAGGCAGGGCACGTTGCGGTGGGCAAGTCCCCACCTCCACTTTACTACTGCACTGGAGGTGTAAATTGTGTCAAATGTGGGTCTGCTCAGCTAACGCCCTGCATAGTGGACTAACTAGGTTCACGTTAAAGAAGTCCTTTGGGGTGAGGGAGTGAGAATGCCTAATACAGGCTAAGAAAGACAAAAGGTAAAGCCAAGGGTACAGAATCCTAAGATGAAGCTGTTTTAAGTAGGCTGATTCAGCCTCTGGCATAGTGAAAATCTGGGGCTCTGAGTCAAAGGCTTTGGAAAGAGTTCCCCTTTATCTCCCTCCTCTACCCCATAACTCCTCACATTTCCGGAAGGCTTCCCCCAAACCCCTCTCAGGTCTTAGAGAACATGGCTCTTTCTCTCCTCTTACCAAGACCCACTGCTTCAAGAGGTAACTCCCAGGACACATTGATCCCCACAATCTATTGGTCTTTGTGTATCGGAAATCACAAGATGGGATTTTCCAGCCACCCACCAGAGCAACTGAGAAGGGCTTCCTCTCATCCTCCCAAGCTACCACTCCTCCCAGAATCCGTATCTTATTTCTCACCTCCTCCACCTCTACCACTTAATTTGCTCTGCAGAGAAAGTCCCTAAGTTTTACTGGAAACCCAACTTCCATCCTAGTAGACCCTGTTGTCACAGAAGGGAATGAGCAGAGAATTGCAAGGCTAGCAGATGACTCCCCGGTTCATACAAAGACACATGGGGCTTCCCTGGTGGCGCAGTGGTTGGGAGTCCGCCTGCCGATGCAGGGGGCACGGGTTCGTGTCCCTGTCCGGGAAGATCCTACATGCCGTGGAGCCACTGGGCCCGTGAGCCATGGCCGCTGAGCCTGTGCGTCCGGAGCCTGTGCTCCGCAATGGGAGAGGCCACAGCAGCGAGAGGCCCGCATACCGCAAAAAAAAACAAACCGCAAAACAAAAAACACACATGGTTCTCAGAGGCATTCTTCTCAAATCCGACGGTTGTTAACTGTTATCAACAGTTACTCTAATCCAACTGTCATCAAGTGTTGTTAACAATTTAATGATTTTCATGGACTCATGAAATTTTTTTACAACTTTTTTTTAAACTGGAAAGACTTTTTTATGATGGACATTTAAAAATGCATAATCTCAGTATGAAATGAGATTTCATAATCTCATTTATGATTTTTTTTATTTTTAGAATCGCTTTCCACATGCATACATAATTTGCATAGTTCATCAGTACAGAGCATTTTGGATTATTCTGTTATTCCTTAGCAATATATCTAAACCTTTCTTGTGTTCCTGGATAGTGAGTATTTATGTCCCTTAGTTTCTTTATGTTATAGTTCTTGAAAGATATCTTTCAGACTTTGTCATCCATCTCTTGTGCATATGTTGAAAGGAAAACAACAGTGAAACAAATTGGTTGAGATATTTCTAAGGCAGTGACTGCCACTTGGCTGACAGCAGTATAAGAATCATCCTGATGTCAGAGATGTTAAAATAAAATGGAAACGATAATACATTCCCATGGACATACCGCTTTGCATAATAGCTTTTCCTCCCAGACCATCCCTCCCTTGTTTTGACCCTACAGAAATCCAGTATTGTGAATTTTGTGTTTATCATGTCCTTGTTTTTTTCTCCCCTTTTAGCAAATGTGTGCTAAACATGGAAGCCAACCGGGGCTTTGTCTGCCTCTCAATGGTCATGTGTGAGCCTTGTTTCTGAACCAGGAATGACTCTGAAGCTCCTAAAGAAGGAGAGGATCTTACTGGATGTCTTACTTAGAGTCCCTGAACTGGTGGCGGACTGGCTGTTCCTCAGTTTGCGAGCTGTCCTCCCGTCCTTTGTCAACTTTGGAGTTTCCATGGCCAGATGAGGACCAGTGGGAGGATGATTTCTGGGTCTTGTCCCCTCCTGTCCTGTGGTGACCTTCACGTGTCCTGCGGTGATGGGAACTTTTCCTCGATGAAGACGTGTCCTTCTTTTCTTTTTTTCTCTCCAGGCTTCATCCCTGGGGTGGAAGCCCTTCTGGCTTCCATCCCGTTCAGACATGTAGCCTTCGGTCTGCAAGGTGGAGACCACGGGGTCTGCGACCTTCCCTTCAGCTCTTCCAGCAGCAGGCTTGCTGGTTGTGACTGCAACTGGCAACACCATGCTCATGCTGCTCTCTGGACCATCTGCCCCCGTCGAGGATGTGCTGGCATCATCAGCCAAGACCAGGTTCGTGTCCTGCAAGGATAAGCTGGCAGCACCTGCAGTGTCCTCGCCGGATCCGCTTTCTCCTGGATCCTTGATGGTGGCTCCCGCCAGGCCCATGGTCAACCCTGCCGCTGCTCCTTCGGCGCTTTTCACGGCTGCAGTTGATCCATGGGGGGCACCTGCAATGGCCTCGCCAGATCCGCTTTCTCCTGGATCCTTGATGGTGGCTCCCGCCAGGCCCATGGTCAACCCTGCCGCTGATCCTTCGGCGCTTTTCACGGCTGCAGTTGATCCATGGGGGGCACCTGCAATGGCCTCGCCAGATCCGCTTTCTCCTGGATCCTTGATGGTGGCTCCAGCCAGGCCCATGGCCATTCCTGCCGCTGATCCTTCGGCGCTTTTCACGGCTGCATTTGATCCATGGGGGGCACCTGCAATGGCCTCGCCGGATCCGCTTTCTCCTGGATCCTTGATAATGGCTCCCGCCAGGCCCATGGACATCCCTGCCGCTGATCCTTCGATGCATTTCACGGCTGCAGTTGATCCATGGGGGGGCACCTGCAGTGGCCTCACCGGATCCGCTTTCTCCTGGATCCTTGATGGTGGCTCCCGCCAGACCGGTGGTCATCCCTGCCGCTGATCCTTCGGCGGTTTTCACGGCTGCAGTTGAGACATGGGGGGCACCTGCAATGGCCTCGCCGGAACCGCTTTCTCCTGTATCCGTGATGGTGCCTCCCGCCAGCCGATGGATATCCCTGTCGCTGATCCTTCGGCGCTTTTCACGGCTGCAGTTGATCCATGGCTGGGCACCTGCAATGGCCTCGCCGGAACCGCTTTCTCCTGAATCTTTGATGGTGGTTCCCGCCAGGCCCGTGGTCATCCCTGCCGGTGATCCTTCTGTGCTTTTCACGGCTGCAGTTGATCCATGGGGGGCACCTGCAATGGCCTCGCTGAATCCGCTTTCTCTTGGATCCTTGATGGTGGCTACAGCCAGGTCCGTGGTCATCCCTGCCGCTGATCCATCGGCACTTTTCACGGCTGCAGTTGATCCAAGGGGGGCACCTGCAGTGGCCTCGCCGGATCCGCTTTTTCCTGGATCCTTGACCGTGGCTCCCGCCAGGTCCGTGGTCATCCCTGCCGCTGATTCTTCGGAGCTTTTCACGGCTGCACTTGATGTGTGGTGGCACCTGCAATGGCCTCGCCGGATCCGCTTTCTCCAGGATCCTTGATGGTGGCTCCTTGATCGTGGCTCCAGCCAGGCCCATGGCCATTCCTGCCACTGTTCCTTCGTCGCTTTTCACGGCGGTAGTAGATCCATGGTGGGTACCTGCAATGGCCTCGCCGGATCTGCTTTCTCCTGGATCCTGGATAATGGCTCCCGCCAGGCCCATGGGCAACCCTGCCGCTGATCCTTCGGCGCTTTTCACGCCTGCAGTTGATCCATCGGGGATACCTGCAGTGGCCTCGCCGGATCCGCTTTCTCCTGGATCCTTGATGGTGGCTCCCGCCAGGCCCATGGTCATTCCTCCTGCTGATCCTTCGGCACTTTTTGTGGCTCCAGTCACGTCACGAAGCTTGTGAAGCCCAGCCTCATCCTGATCCCTTTCTCTGTGGAGCTCTGTGGTCTGAGCCAAGGGGAGGAGAATCAGGTAAGTTAGAGATGACAGAAAGTGAGATCTGAACTGTCTGCTCCTCTCTCATCCTGGAGCTGAGCAACTCAAGGGCTTATACTTAGAATAACCTTTGAGATCACCCAGTCTAAGCTCCCATTGGATGCTAGATCCCATCTACTGCACCGCTCTCAAACGGCCACTCCATTTTACTTGAACAGTCCCAGGGTCAGGGAAAGCACTGATACAGTTCTCCATGATACACACTTTAATTTTATACCCTTGTGCTTCTCTCTCTGCAGGACAGACTCCTAGAAGTGGGGTTCCCGGGTCAAGGGATGCACACCTTCTGCATTTTGGTGACTCCACGGGTTGGGCTGATTTGAATCAGCATGTCGGCGTCACGGGGAGACACAATGAAGGAAGGACTTCCTAACTGTGAATGATGTTCCACAACTGATGAGACTACCTGGGCTGGGGTAAGTGTTCAAGAAGAGACCAGACAGTCAGGATGCTGTAGGAGGGATTACAGCCCTGGTGAGGAGACCAGTGCAGCTGATAATGATACCTAAGGTCTCTCTGAAATTCAGCCCTGTGGGACAAGGTGGAGAAGCACTCGGAACCTCTCCAGTGTGGTGAATCCCATAGTGATAGCTCGTTTGTCCCTGACCCTTTTCAACAATAGAAGGTATTTCCCAGGTGAGTCTCAGAGAGCACCAAAGGCTATGAAGGACCAGCTTTGCCCTGCTCTCCCAAAGCACCCTGCCCCGTGTTCTTGAGTCTCTGTGGGTGCTTCCCACTAGGATTTTGGCATCCTCTGTAGTCGCTGCATCTCCAGTTTGGAGCATCGGGGTACTGCTGTAACTGTCTACCGGTGGTCTCAGGATATAGACAAGCTTTTCCCAATGGGAAAAGAGGTCTTTTTGTGCATCGGAAGAGGGGCACAGCTGCAGATAGAAAGTCCGGCCGGTAGCAAGATTCAGGCACAGCTGCTGTTTCTCACGGTTGTGGATGGAGATCTTGACAAACTTCAAGGGAAGCAGCCTGGTGAGCTCTAGGGTCTTCACGGGCTTGCAACCTCTCCCCTTGGTGATCCCGGCGCATCTGACATGCTCTTCACAGACTTTCGTTGTTCGGGCCAGCAGCATGACGTCAGGTAGTGGGAAGAGGGGGCTGGTGGATGCGACACCCACAGTCACCCTTCGGACGCGGTTGTCTAGGTCAATCAGTTCTCCTTTCTTGCTGACCTGGATAAAGTCGCTCTCAAACATGGGAGCGTACTTGAAAATGTCATACTCTCCTCCCTCGTACAGTTGTCGTTGCAGGACCCCCATGGAGGTCCTCAACACCCCCACTGAACAGTAGCTATTGGCCGTGTAATGAGGTAAACTCTCACTGCTCATGGCTCTCTTCGTTCAAGACAGAGCCACCAGCCACAAATTGAGTCTCGGAGAGAGAGAGGGAACGAAAGCAACTCGTCACCTCCCTGCAGGACTCTGCCAGAGTCTCTTGGCCCGACCATATTTATACCGCAAGTCCTTTGTGACCCGTCACCATCACATCGCACACCCCTTTGTTGAGCCTCCAAGTCCCCACCCCCTTGGGGCAGGCTCACCAGCCTCCCCCTAAACCAACCACCATATCCATAGGGAACAG
Organism: Mesoplodon bidens; assembly: GCF_964165515.1. NCBI lineage: Eukaryota > Metazoa > Chordata > Mammalia > Artiodactyla > Ziphiidae > Mesoplodon > Mesoplodon bidens. The sequence continues at coordinate 155,554 of NW_027671722.1, read as the reverse complement.
GCTGACCCTGCCAGGGTATAGGTGTGGGTAGGCTGGATAGTCTTTCTACTCAAAAGGTTGAGAAAACCCTCCTGCTCTTGTAAATATCTGGGTGGCTTCCAGTCTTGTTGTTGTTACAGATCTCCATCATCTTGGCGCTTCTGCTGAATGATGTCCTGGGGATAAAATCCTGGAAGTGGACCGTGTACTTGCTAAGGGCAGGCATCCTATGGGGATTGCTGTTCTCTGTGCCCCCAGCGTATACAGCCCAGTGCTGGCAGGAACTTAGAAAGAGTGCTGCTACCTGTCAGAGTCCCACTGGTACTGTCATTTCCAGGATATGGAGAATTTTCTCACCCATTTTCTCTTTTCAAGGAGGCTAACTTTTTATATTTGTGGTTTTTTTTTTTTACAGTTTTAGAAACTGTTTTTATTGTGAAATACAACACACACTCATGAAAGTGCACAAACCATAAATATATAGCTTAATGAGTAACAAGAAAGTGAGCACCCTTGTAGCTGCCACCCAGAGCAAGAAATAGAACCCTGCCAGCCCCTCTTCTGCATGCTCCCTCCCCACAAAGGGAACCCAACCTTGGCTTCTATTTTTTTTCTTTTCCCCCTTCTTTTTTATTGACAGTGTAGTTGATTTACAAGGTTGTATTCGTTTCTGTTGTGTTAATTTCTGATTCAGTTTCATGTGTATTCTTTGTATATTTCATGTATAGTCTTTTTCCTATTCTTTTCCATTATGGTTTATCACAGGATACTGACTATAGTTCTCTGTGCTCTACAGTAGGACCCTGCTGTTTATCCACCCTGTAGTTTGTATCTGCTAATCCCAAACTCCCAATCCTTCCCCGCCCCCAACCCCACTGAAAACCCCAAGTCTCTTCCCTATGTCTGGGAGTCTGTTTCTGTTTTGCAGATATGTTCATTTGCGTCGTACTTTAGAGTCCACGTATAAGGGCTATCATGTGGTGAGAAATGTTATTTTTTAAATAGGCTTCCCAGGTGATCCTTATGCATGTGAATGTTGGAGAACTACTGTCTTCCACTGTAAAGTTATGGCATACTGGGGCTGAAAGAGGCCCCCCAGACCTCCTAGCCCAGTGGTTTTCCAACTTGGCTGCTGCACAGTAGAATTATTGGGTGAGATTTTTAAAACTCCCGGTGCTGGAGGGCTTACCCCACCTAAATGTCATCAGAATCTCTGGGATTGGGGTCAGGCTATCAATGTTTGTTTGTTTGTTTGTTTGTTTGTTTTGAAGCTCCCCAGGGAACTCCCAACATACAACCAAGGGTAAGAATCACTGCAGCGGTCCAATCCATTGGTTTTACAGTTGGGGACCCCGTGGCTGCCCACAGAGGTACCATTACAGAGAGGCAGAGTGACCCAGGAGAGTCAGTGGCCCAGACAGGATAGGAACTCAGATTTCCTGACTCCTCGTTGGTGCTGCTTCTACCATAAAGATTGTGTCCCTTTGTTGAGCCAATGACAACCCTGATCCCCCCCGTGTTCTGTTTTACCCTACACAAAGTAAAATAACTCCCAATGGTTTCATTTCCTTACAAGCCAGAGAGAGTTTCTGTTTTCATAAGGTGAACCTCTGACCCCAGCTATGGCCTAAAGCTCAGCCCCGGCTGCAGACTTGTCCTCCCTCCACCCTACGTGCCCTGGAGAAGCCTTGCTGGGAAAACAGGCTTCTCTTTCGGGCAGTGGCTATGCACGTGTGACCTGCGAGCAAGCGACCAAAACCTTTTTCTGTGCTTATTTCCTTGCCTTCTACAGAGTGCCCATAACCAAACCAAAGGGCTTTGCTGAGAAAAGGATGGTTTTTCCATAACATAGCCTCGTGCTAGGCACAGCACGGCACAGACACCCCGTAAATACTTGATGAATTCAGTAATTAATTCAGCAACGCAAGTTTACACATCACGCAGTCACCTCCCCCAGCTTATCTTCTCCCCAAACTATATTTACATAGTAAATCTTATTTCCAAAGATTCGCAACCTCGCAATGAACATTTCTGTATAGTGCATCTATTTCCAGCCCTAGTGAATGGCTGAATGATACTTAATACCTATCTTGTACAACAAAATTTTGATTCTGGGGTCTCAGGCCAAAGCACAATTCGCATCACAGAAGTCACTGTCAAGTCCCTACCAGGCGAGGGGACATAGAAAACACAAGATAGCATTTCTTTTGGAGTTGTACGGTTTCCTTTATTAAAGAAAGTAGGAACTGCCTCTCTAGGGAAGGACCCAAGCCAACCGGGGCTTTGTCTACCTCCCAGTGGTCATGTGTGAGCCTTGGTGCTGAATCAGGAGTGACTGAAGCGCCTAAAGAAGGAGAGGATCTCACTGGATGCCTTACTTAGAGTCCCCGAACTGGTGGCGGGCTGGCTCTTCCTCCGTCTGCGAGCTGTCCTCCCCTCCTTGGTCAACTTTGGGGTTTTCATGGCCGCATGAGGACCAGTGGGAGGATGCTTTCTGGGTCTTGTCCCCTCGTGTCCTGTGGTGACCTTCACCTGTCCTGCGGTGATGGGAACTTTTCCTCGATGAAGACGTGTCCTTCTTTCCTTTTTTTCCTTCCAGGCTTCATCCCTGGGGTGGGAGACCTTCTGGCTTCCATCCCCTTCAGACGTGTAGCCTTCGCTCTGCAAGGTGGAGACCACGGGGGCTGCGACCTTCCCTTCAGCTCTTCCAGCAGCAGGCTTGCTGGTTGTGACTGCACCTGGCAACACCATGCTCATGCTGCTCTCTGGACCATCTGCCCCCGTCGAGGATGTGCTGGCAACATCCGCCGAGACCAGGCTCGTGTCCTGCAGGGATAGGCTGGCAGCACCTGCAGTGGCCTGGCCGGATCCGCTTTCTCCTGGATCCTCGATGGTGGCTCCCGCCAGGCCCACGGTCATCCCTGCCGCCGATCCTTCGGCGCCTTTCAGGGCTGCAGGTGACCCACGGGGGGCATGATGGATTCCCTCTCCCCCCACATAAGCACAAGACGTGGCTCCAGTCACGTCACGAAGCTTGCGAAGCCCAACCTCATCCTGATCCCTTTCTCTGTGGAGCTCTGTGGTCTGAGCCAAGGGGAGGAGAGACAGGTAAGATAGAGATGACAGAAAGTGAGCTCAGAACTGTCCGCTCCTCTCTCATCCTGGAGCTGAGCAACTCAAGGCCTTATACTTAGAATAACCTTTGAAATCACCCAGTCTAAGCTCCCATTGGATGCAAGACCCCATCTACTGCACCCCTGTCAAACGGCCACTCCACTGTACTTGAACAGTCCCAGGGCCAGGGAGAGCACTGATACAATTCTCCATGATGCTATGCACTTTAACTTTATACCCTTGTGCTTCTCTCCCTGCAGGACAGATTCCTAGAAGTGGGGTTCCTGGGTCAAGGGATGCACACCTTCTACATTTTGGTGACTCCACGGGTTGGGCTGATTTGAGTCAGCATGTCGGAGTCCCGGGGAGACACAATGAAGGAAGGACTTCCTAGCTGTGAATGATGTTCCCCACCTGCTGAGACTACCTGGGCTGGGGTAAGTGTTCAGGAAGAGAGCAGACAGTCAGGATGCTGTAGGAGGGATTACAGCCCTGGTGATGAGACCAGTGCAGCCGAGATGATACCTAAGGTCTCTCTGAAATTCGGCCTCGTGGGACAAGGTGGAGAAGCACTCGGAACCTCTCCCGTGTGGGGACTCCCGTAGTGATAGCTCGTTTGTCCCTGACCCTTTTCAACGGTAGAAGGTATTTCCCAGGCGAGTCTCAGAGAGCACCAAAGGCTATGAAGGACCAGCTTTGCCCTGCTCTCCCAAAGCACCCTGCCCCGTGTTCTTGAGTCCCTGTCGGTGCTTACCACTAGGATGTTGGCATCCTCTGTAGTCGCTGCATCTCCAGTTTGGAGCATCGGGGTACTGCTGTAACTGTCTACCGGTGGTCTCAGGATATAGACAAGCTTTTCCCAATAGGAAAAGAGGTCTTCTTGTGCGTCGGAAGAGGGGCACAGCTGCAGGTAGAAAGTCCGGCCGGTAGCAAGATTCAGGCACAGCTGCTGTTTCTCCCGGTTGTGGATGGAGATCTTGACAAACTTCAAGGGGAGCAGCCTGGTGAGCTCTAGGGTCTTCACGGGCTTGCAACCTCTCCCCTTGGTGACCCCGGCACAGACTCTCCTTGGTCGGGCCAGCAGCATGACGTCAGGTAGCGGGAAGAGGGGGCTGGTGGATGCGACGCCCACAGTCACCGTTCGGACGCGGTTGTCTAGGTCAATCAGTTCTCCTTCCTTGCTGACCTGGATAAAGTCGCTCTCCAACATGGGAGCGTGCTTGAAAATGTCATACTCTCCTCCCTCGTACAGTTGTCGTTGCAGGACCCCCATGGAGGTCCTCGACACCCCCACTGAACAGTAGCTGTTGGCCGTGTAATGAGGTAAACTCTCACTGCTCATGGCTCTCTTCGTTCAAGACAGAGCCACCAGCCACAAACTGAGTCTCGGAGGGAGAGAGAGAGAGGGAACGAAAGCACCTCGTCACCTCCCTGCAGGACTCTGCCAGAGTCTCTTGACCCGACCCTATTTATACCGCAAGCCCTTTGTGACCCGTCACCATCGCATCACACACCCCTTTGTTGAGCGTCCAAGCCCCCACCCCCTTGGGGCAGGCTCACCAGCCTCCCCCTAAACCAACCACCACGTCCATAGGGAAGAGGCTGACCCTGCCAGGGTATAGGTGTGGGTAGGCTGGATAGTCTTTCTACTCAAAAGGTTGAGAAAACCCTCCTGCTCTTGTAAATATCTGGGTGGCTTCCAGTCTTGTTGTTGTTACAGATCTCCATCATCTTGGCGCTTCTGCTGAATGATGTCCTGGGGATAAAATCCTGGAAGTGGACTGTGTACTTGCTAAGGGCAGGCATCCTATGGGAATTGCTGTTCTCTGTGTCCCCAGCGTATATAGCACAGTGCTGGCAGGAACTTAGAAAGAGTGCTACGTGTCAGAGTCCCACTGGTACTGTCATTTCCAGGATATGGAGAATTTTCTCACCCATTTTCTCTTTTCAAGGAGGCTAACTTTTGTTTATATTTATATTTATATTTATATTTTTTACAGTTTTAGAAACTTTTTATTGTGAAATATAACACACATTCATGAAAGTGCAGAAAGCATAAATATAGCTTAATGAGTAACAAGAAAGTGAACACCCTTGTAGCTGCCACCCAGAGCAAGAAATAGAACCCTGCCAGCCCCTCTTCTGCATGCTCCCTCCCCACAAAGGTAACCCAAACTTGGATTGTATTTATTTTCTTTTCCTTCTTCTTTTTTATTGATGTATAGTTGATTTACAATGTTGTGTTAATTTGTGTTGTGTTAATTTCTTCGGTTAATTTCTGATTCAGTTTTTTGTATACATACATTCTTTTTCCTATTCTTTTCCATTATGGTTTATCACAGGATACTGAATATAGTTCTCTGTGCTCTACAGTAGGACCCTGCTGTTTATCCATCCTGTAGTTTGTATCTGCTAATCCCAAACTCCCAATCCTTCCCTCCTTGACCCCTGCTTGTTTTTTTGTTTGTTTTTTTTTTTTTTTTTGCGGTACGCGGGCCTCTCACTGTTGTGGCCTCTCTCGTTGCGGAGCACAGGCTCCGGAGCCATGGCTCACGGGCCCAGCCGCTCCGCGGCATGTGGGGCCCTCCCGGACCGGGGCACGAACCCGTGTCCCCTGTGTCGGCAGGCAGACTCCCAACCACTGCGCCACCAGGGAAGCCCGAAGCTGAGCTCTTGAACTGGAGTGACCCTTCCGAGAGGGTCTGTGTTGGGCTACGACGGCCTGACCTTCACACTCCACATCAATCATTTCTTGCCGTGCACCTTGGGTGAGGAACCCAGGCAATTTCCAAACTCACTGCCAGCTGAAGGCTTTCTGTGGGATGCACCCCCAGCAGCTGGGGCCACAAGTCCTTCGTTGAAGAAATGCACCCCACGTGGATATTTCAAATGGAACGGTGTCTTTCAAAGCATACCCTCCAATCTCCTCATTATATAGATCCTGTGGCCCCAAATAGGAAGTAACATAAAGTCCCATATTAACAACCCCCCCAGCCAAATACTTCTTTTCACAGAAACCACAGTACCCTCCACAAAGTGCACATTTGATCAGGCCACTCCCCTCTTGAAAACATATCATGGCTTTGCATCACTCCAAGGTCAGAAATCAAACTCCTTTAAATGGACCTCAAAGCCTTGCATGGCGTGGCCCCTGCTGTGTTCCCCAGCATCACATCACGCTTGCTGTGCCAGCCACGACACTGCCTTCAATATGCCTCCCACCGTAGCACATCTTCAACAATCCTGTGAATGACCTTATTTTGCTGTAGGGAAAAAAACCCTTTCTAGTATGTATGTGTGTTGCCAGACTTGAAGTTTGGGACATTGGTTAGTTTGTAATCAACCATCCATTGCCTAATTGCACTTGCAGCTGCAGAATTGCTACCACGGTGATGAATATTGCTGTCCAAAATATTGGCCTTTATCTGATAGGGTGTACTGACTTGATACCCAAATTGATGTCTCCCTCCAGAGGAAGATGCCTGTCGCTTTGAAATACGTAGGTATCTGTGCATGTGTCTCTTGATGAACCGTCAAGATAGAAAAGGAAATCCAGAGCAAGTGCCAGGCAGGGCACGTTGCGGTGGGCAAGTCCCCACCTCCACTTTACTACTGCACTGGAGGTGTAAATTGTGTCAACTGTGGGTCTGCTCAGCTAACGCCCTGCATAGTGGACTAACTAGGTTCACGTTAAAGAAGTCCTTTGGGGTGAGGGAGTGAGAATGCCTAATACAGGCTAAGAAAGACAAAAGGTAAAGCCAAGGGTACAGAATCCTAAGATGAAGCTGTTTTAAGTAGGCTGATTCAGCCTCTGGCATAGTGAAAATCTGGGGCTCTGAGTCAAAGGCTTTGGAAAGAGTTCCCCTTTATCTCCCTCCTCTACCCCATAACTCCTCACATTTCCGGAAGGCTTCCCCCAAACCCCTCTCAGGTCTTAGAGAACATGGCTCTTTCTCTCCTCTTACCAAGACCCACTGCTTCAAGAGGTAACTCCCAGGACACATTGATCCCCACAATCTATTGGTCTTTGTGTATCGGAAATCACAAGATGGGATTTTCCAGCCACCCACCAGAGCAACTGAGAAGGGCTTCCTCTCATCCTCCCAAGCTACCACTCCTCCCAGAATCCGTATCTTATTTCTCACCTCCTCCACCTCTACCACTTAATTTGCTCTGCAGAGAAAGTCCCTAAGTTTTACTGGAAACCCAACTTCCATCCTAGTAGACCCTGTTGTCACAGAAGGGAATGAGCAGAGAATTGCAAGGCTAGCAGATGACTCCCCGGTTCATACAAAGACACATGGGGCTTCCCTGGTGGCGCAGTGGTTGGGAGTCCGCCTGCCGATGCAGGGGGCACGGGTTCGTGTCCCTGTCCGGGAAGATCCTACATGCCGTGGAGCCGCTGGGCCCGTGAGCCATGGCCGCTGAGCCTGTGCGTCCGGAGCCTGTGCTCCGCAATGGGAGAGGCCACAGCAGCGAGAGGCCCGCATACCGCAAAAAAAAACAAACCGCAAAACAAAAAACACACATGGTTCTCAGAGGCATTCTTCTCAAATCCGACGGTTGTTAACTGTTATCAACAGTTACTCTAATCCAACTGTCATCAAGTGTTGTTAACAATTTAATGATTTTCATGGACTCATGAAATTTTTTTACAACTTTTTTTTAAACTGGAAAGACTTTTTTATGATGGACATTTAAAAATGCATAATCTCAGTATGAAATGAGATTTCATAATCTCATTTATGATTTTTTTTATTTTTAGAATCGCTTTCCACATGCATACATAATTTGCATAGTTCATCAGTACAGAGCATTTTGGATTATTCTGTTATTCCTTAGCAATATATCTAAACCTTTCTTGTGTTCCTGGATAGTGAGTATTTATGTCCCTTAGTTTCTTTATGTTATAGTTCTTGAAAGATATCTTTCAGACTTTGTCATCCATCTCTTGTGCATATGTTGAAAGGAAAACAACAGTGAAACAAATTGGTTGAGATATTTCTAAGGCAGTGACTGCCACTTGGCTGACAGCAGTATAAGAATCATCCTGATGTCAGAGATGTTAAAATAAAATGGAAACGATAATACATTCCCATGGACATACCGCTTTGCATAATAGCTTTTCCTCCCAGACCATCCCTCCCTTGTTTTGACCCTACAGAAATCCAGTATTGTGAATTTTGTGTTTATCATGTCCTTGTTTTTTTCTCCCCTTTTAGCAAATGTGTGCTAAACATGGAAGCCAACCGGGGCTTTGTCTGCCTCTCAATGGTCATGTGTGAGCCTTGTTTCTGAACCAGGAATGACTCTGAAGCTCCTAAAGAAGGAGAGGATCTTACTGGATGTCTTACTTAGAGTCCCTGAACTGGTGGCGGACTGGCTGTTCCTCAGTTTGCGAGCTGTCCTCCCGTCCTTTGTCAACTTTGGAGTTTCCATGGCCAGATGAGGACCAGTGGGAGGATGATTTCTGGGTCTTGTCCCCTCCTGTCCTGTGGTGACCTTCACGTGTCCTGCGGTGATGGGAACTTTTCCTCGATGAAGACGTGTCCTTCTTTTCTTTTTTTCTCTCCAGGCTTCATCCCTGGGGTGGAAGCCCTTCTGGCTTCCATCCCGTTCAGACATGTAGCCTTCGGTCTGCAAGGTGGAGACCACGGGGTCTGCGACCTTCCCTTCAGCTCTTCCAGCAGCAGGCTTGCTGGTTGTGACTGCAACTGGCAACACCATGCTCATGCTGCTCTCTGGACCATCTGCCCCCGTCGAGGATGTGCTGGCATCATCGGCCAAGACCAGGTTCGTGTCCTGCAAGGATAAGCTGGCAGCACCTGCAGTGTCCTCGCCGGATCCGCTTTCTCCTGGATCCTTGATGGTGGCTCCCGCCAGGCCCATGGTCAACCCTGCCGCTGCTCCTTCGGCGCTTTTCACGGCTGCAGTTGATCCATGGGGGGCACCTGCAATGGCCTCGCCAGATCCGCTTTCTCCTGGATCCTTGATGGTGGCTCCCGCCAGGCCCATGGTCAACCCTGCCGCTGATCCTTCGGCGCTTTTCACGGCTGCAGTTGATCCATGGGGGGCACCTGCAATGGCCTCGCCAGATCCGCTTTCTCCTGGATCCTTGATGGTGGCTCCAGCCAGGCCCATGGCCATTCCTGCCGCTGATCCTTCGGCGCTTTTCACGGCTGCATTTGATCCATGGGGGGCACCTGCAATGGCCTCGCCGGATCCGCTTTCTCCTGGATCCTTGATAATGGCTCCCGCCAGGCCCATGGACATCCCTGCCGCTGATCCTTCGATGCATTTCACGGCTGCAGTTGATCCATGGGGGGGCACCTGCAGTGGCCTCACCGGATCCGCTTTCTCCTGGATCCTTGATGGTGGCTCCCGCCAGACCGGTGGTCATCCCTGCCGCTGATCCTTCGGCGGTTTTCACGGCTGCAGTTGAGACATGGGGGGCACCTGCAATGGCCTCGCCGGAACCGCTTTCTCCTGTATCCGTGATGGTGCCTCCCGCCAGCCGATGGATATCCCTGTCGCTGATCCTTCGGCGCTTTTCACGGCTGCAGTTGATCCATGGCTGGGCACCTGCAATGGCCTCGCCGGAACCGCTTTCTCCTGAATCTTTGATGGTGGTTCCCGCCAGGCCCGTGGTCATCCCTGCCGGTGATCCTTCTGTGCTTTTCACGGCTGCAGTTGATCCATGGGGGGCACCTGCAATGGCCTCGCTGAATCCGCTTTCTCTTGGATCCTTGATGGTGGCTACAGCCAGGTCCGTGGTCATCCCTGCCGCTGATCCATCGGCACTTTTCACGGCTGCAGTTGATCCAAGGGGGGCACCTGCAGTGGCCTCGCCGGATCCGCTTTTTCCTGGATCCTTGACCGTGGCTCCCGCCAGGTCCGTGGTCATCCCTGCCGCTGATTCTTCGGAGCTTTTCACGGCTGCACTTGATGTGTGGTGGCACCTGCAATGGCCTCGCCGGATCCGCTTTCTCCAGGATCCTTGATGGTGGCTCCTTGATCGTGGCTCCAGCCAGGCCCATGGCCATTCCTGCCACTGTTCCTTCGTCGCTTTTCACGGCGGTAGTAGATCCATGGTGGGTACCTGCAATGGCCTCGCCGGATCTGCTTTCTCCTGGATCCTGGATAATGGCTCCCGCCAGGCCCATGGGCAACCCTGCCGCTGATCCTTCGGCGCTTTTCACGCCTGCAGTTGATCCATCGGGGATACCTGCAGTGGCCTCGCCGGATCCGCTTTCTCCTGGATCCTTGATGGTGGCTCCCGCCAGGCCCATGGTCATTCCTCCTGCTGATCCTTCGGCACTTTTTGTGGCTCCAGTCACGTCACGAAGCTTGTGAAGCCCAGCCTCATCCTGATCCCTTTCTCTGTGGAGCTCTGTGGTCTGAGCCAAGGGGAGGAGAATCAGGTAAGTTAGAGATGACAGAAAGTGAGATCTGAACTGTCTGCTCCTCTCTCATCCTGGAGCTGAGCAACTCAAGGGCTTATACTTAGAATAACCTTTGAGATCACCCAGTCTAAGCTCCCATTGGATGCTAGATCCCATCTACTGCACCGCTCTCAAACGGCCACTCCATTTTACTTGAACAGTCCCAGGGTCAGGGAAAGCACTGATACAGTTCTCCATGATACACACTTTAATTTTATACCCTTGTGCTTCTCTCTCTGCAGGACAGACTCCTAGAAGTGGGGTTCCCGGGTCAAGGGATGCACACCTTCTGCATTTTGGTGACTCCACGGGTTGGGCTGATTTGAATCAGCATGTCGGCGTCACGGGGAGACACAATGAAGGAAGGACTTCCTAACTGTGAATGATGTTCCACAACTGATGAGACTACCTGGGCTGGGGTAAGTGTTCAAGAAGAGACCAGACAGTCAGGATGCTGTAGGAGGGATTACAGCCCTGGTGAGGAGACCAGTGCAGCTGATAATGATACCTAAGGTCTCTCTGAAATTCAGCCCTGTGGGACAAGGTGGAGAAGCACTCGGAACCTCTCCAGTGTGGTGAATCCCATAGTGATAGCTCGTTTGTCCCTGACCCTTTTCAACAATAGAAGGTATTTCCCAGGTGAGTCTCAGAGAGCACCAAAGGCTATGAAGGACCAGCTTTGCCCTGCTCTCCCAAAGCACCCTGCCCCGTGTTCTTGAGTCTCTGTGGGTGCTTCCCACTAGGATTTTGGCATCCTCTGTAGTCGCTGCATCTCCAGTTTGGAGCATCGGGGTACTGCTGTAACTGTCTACCGGTGGTCTCAGGATATAGACAAGCTTTTCCCAATGGGAAAAGAGGTCTTTTTGTGCATCGGAAGAGGGGCACAGCTGCAGATAGAAAGTCCGGCCGGTAGCAAGATTCAGGCACAGCTGCTGTTTCTCACGGTTGTGGATGGAGATCTTGACAAACTTCAAGGGAAGCAGCCTGGTGAGCTCTAGGGTCTTCACGGGCTTGCAACCTCTCCCCTTGGTGATCCCGGCGCATCTGACATGCTCTTCACAGACTTTCGTTGTTCGGGCCAGCAGCATGACGTCAGGTAGTGGGAAGAGGGGGCTGGTGGATGCGACACCCACAGTCACCCTTCGGACGCGGTTGTCTAGGTCAATCAGTTCTCCTTTCTTGCTGACCTGGATAAAGTCGCTCTCAAACATGGGAGCGTACTTGAAAATGTCATACTCTCCTCCCTCGTACAGTTGTCGTTGCAGGACCCCCATGGAGGTCCTCAACACCCCCACTGAACAGTAGCTATTGGCCGTGTAATGAGGTAAACTCTCACTGCTCATGGCTCTCTTCGTTCAAGACAGAGCCACCAGCCACAAATTGAGTCTCGGAGAGAGAGAGGGAACGAAAGCAACTCGTCACCTCCCTGCAGGACTCTGCCAGAGTCTCTTGGCCCGACCATATTTATACCGCAAGTCCTTTGTGACCCGTCACCATCACATCGCACACCCCTTTGTTGAGCCTCCAAGTCCCCACCCCCTTGGGGCAGGCTCACCAGCCTCCCCCTAAACCAACCACCATGTCCATAGGGAACAGGCTGACCCTGCCAGGGTATAGGTGTGGGTAGGCTGGATAGTCTTTCTACTCAAAAGGTTGAGAAAACCCTCCTGCTTTTGTAAATATCTGGGTGGTTTCCAGTCTTGTTGTTGTTACAAATCTCCCTGCAGGGGTCATCTTCGTGCTTCTGCTGAATGATGTCCTGGGGATAAAATCCTGGAAGTGGACTGTGTACTTGCTAAGGGCAGGCATCCTATGGGAATTGCTGTTCTCTGTGTCCCCAGCGTATATAGCACAGTGCTGGCAGGAACTTAGAAAGAGTGCTACGTGTCAGAGTCCCACTGGTACTGTCATTTCCAGGATATGGAGAATTTTCTCACCCATTTTCTCTTTTCAAGGAGGCTAACTTTTGTTTATATTTATATTTATATTTATATTTTTTACAGTTTTAGAAACTTTTTATTGTGAAATATAACACACATTCATGAAAGTGCAGAAAGCATAAATATAGCTTAATGAGTAACAAGAAAGTGAACACCCTTGTAGCTGCCACCCAGAGCAAGAAATAGAACCCTGCCAGCCCCTCTTCTGCATGCTCCCTCCCCACAAAGGTAACCCAAACTTGGATTGTATTTATTTTCTTTTCCTTCTTCTTTTTTATTGATGTATAGTTGATTTACAATGTTGTGTTAATTTGTGTTGTGTTAATTTCTTCGGTTAATTTCTGATTCAGTTTTTTGTATACATACATTCTTTTTCCTATTCTTTTCCATTATGGTTTATCACAGGATACTGAATATAGTTCTCTGTGCTCTACAGTAGGACCCTGCTGTTTATCCATCCTGTAGTTTGTATCTGCTAATCCCAAACTCCCAATCCTTCCCTCCTTGACCCCTGCTTGTTTTTTTGTTTTTTTTTGTTTTTTTTTTTTGCGGTACGCGGGCCTCTCACTGTTGTGGCCTCTCTCGTTGCGGAGCACAGGCTCCGGAGCCATGGCTCACGGGCCCAGCCGCTCCGCGGCATGTGGGGCCCTCCCGGACCGGGGCACGAACCCGTGTCCCCTGTGTCGGCAGGCAGACTCCCAACCACTGCGCCACCAGGGAAGCCCGAAGCTGAGCTCTTGAACTGGAGTGACCCTTCCGAGAGGGTCTGTGTTGGGCTACGACGGCCTGACCTTCACACTCCACATCAATCATTTCTTGCCGTGCACCTTGGGTGAGGAACCCAGGCAATTTCCAAACTCACTGCCAGCTGAAGGCTTTCTGTGGGATGCACCCCCAGCAGCTGGGGCCACAAGTCCTTCGTTGAAGAAATGCACCCCACGTGGATATTTCAAATGGAACGGTGTCTTTCAAAGCATACCCTCCAATCTCCTCATTATATAGATCCTGTGGCCCCAAATAGGAAGTAACATAAAGTCCCATATTAACAACCCCCCCAGCCAAATACTTCTTTTCACAGAAACCACAGTACCCTCCACAAAGTGCACATTTGATCAGGCCACTCCCCTCTTGAAAACATATCATGGCTTTGCATCACTCCAAGGTCAGAAATCAAACTCCTTTAAATGGACCTCAAAGCCTTGCATGGCGTGGCCCCTGCTGTGTTCCCCAGCATCACATCACGCTTGCTGTGCCAGCCACGACACTGCCTTCAATATGCCTCCCACCGTAGCACATCTTCAACAATCCTGTGAATGACCTTATTTTGCTGTAGGGAAAAAAACCCTTTCTAGTATGTATGTGTGTTGCCAGACTTGAAGTTTGGGACATTGGTTAGTTTGTAATCAACCATCCATTGCCTAATTGCACTTGCAGCTGCAGAATTGCTACCACGGTGATGAATATTGCTGTCCAAAATATTGGCCTTTATCTGATAGGGTGTACTGACTTGATACCCAAATTGATGTCTCCCTCCAGAGGAAGATGCCTGTCGCTTTGAAATACGTAGGTATCTGTGCATGTGTCTCTTGATGAACCGTCAAGATAGAAAAGGAAATCCAGAGCAAGTGCCAGGCAGGGCACGTTGCGGTGGGCAAGTCCCCACCTCCACTTTACTACTGCACTGGAGGTGTAAATTGTGTCAACTGTGGGTCTGCTCAGCTAACGCCCTGCATAGTGGACTAACTAGGTTCACGTTAAAGAAGTCCTTTGGGGTGAGGGAGTGAGAATGCCTAATACAGGCTAAGAAAGACAAAAGGTAAAGCCAAGGGTACAGAATCCTAAGATGAAGCTGTTTTAAGTAGGCTGATTCAGCCTCTGGCATAGTGAAAATCTGGGGCTCTGAGTCAAAGGCTTTGGAAAGAGTTCCCCTTTATCTCCCTCCTCTACCCCATAACTCCTCACATTTCCGGAAGGCTTCCCCCAAACCCCTCTCAGGTCTTAGAGAACATGGCTCTTTCTCTCCTCTTACCAAGACCCACTGCTTCAAGAGGTAACTCCCAGGACACATTGATCCCCACAATCTATTGGTCTTTGTGTATCGGAAATCACAAGATGGGATTTTCCAGCCACCCACCAGAGCAACTGAGAAGGGCTTCCTCTCATCCTCCCAAGCTACCACTCCTCCCAGAATCCGTATCTTATTTCTCACCTCCTCCACCTCTACCACTTAATTTGCTCTGCAGAGAAAGTCCCTAAGTTTTACTGGAAACCCAACTTCCATCCTAGTAGACCCTGTTGTCACAGAAGGGAATGAGCAGAGAATTGCAAGGCTAGCAGATGACTCCCCGGTTCATACAAAGACACATGGGGCTTCCCTGGTGGCGCAGTGGTTGGGAGTCCGCCTGCCGATGCAGGGGGCACGGGTTCGTGTCCCTGTCCGGGAAGATCCTACATGCCGTGGAGCCGCTGGGCCCGTGAGCCATGGCCGCTGAGCCTGTGCGTCCGGAGCCTGTGCTCCGCAATGGGAGAGGCCACAGCAGCGAGAGGCCCGCATACCGCAAAAAAAAAAAAAAACCGCAAAACAAAAAACACACATGGTTCTCAGAGGCATTCTTCTCAAATCCGACGGTTGTTAACTGTTATCAACAGTTACTCTAATCCAACTGTCATCAAGTGTTGTTAACAATTTAATGATTTTCATGGACTCATGAAATTTATTTACAACTTTTTTTTAAACTGGAAAGACTTTTTTATGATGGACATTTAAAAATGCATAATCTCAGTATGAAATGAGATTTCATAATCTCATTTATGATTTTTTTTATTTTTAGAATCGCTTTCCACATGCATACATAATTTGCATAGTTCATCAGTACAGAGCATTTTGGATTATTCTGTTATTCCTTAGCAATATATCTAAACCTTTCTTGTGTTCCTGGATAGTGAGTATTTATGTCCCTTAGTTTCTTTATGTTATAGTTCTTGAAAGATATCTTTCAGACTTTGTCATCCATCTCTTGTGCATATATTGAAAGGAAAACAACAGTGAAACAAATTGGTTGAGATATTTCTAAGGCAGTGACTGCCACTTGGCTGACAGCAGTATAAGAATCATCCTGATGTCAGAGACGTTAAAATAAAATGGAAACGATAATACATTCCCATGGACATACCGCTTTGCATAATAGCTTTTCCTCCCAGACCATCCCTCCCTTGTTTTGACCCTACAGAAATCCAGTATTGTGAATTTTGTGTTTATCATGTCCTTGTTTTTTTCTCCCCTTTTAGCAAATGTGTGCTAAACATGGAAGCCAACCGGGGCTTTGTCTGCCTCTCAATGGTCATGTGTGAGCCTTGTTTCTGAACCAGGAATGACTCTGAAGCTCCTAAAGAAGGAGAGGATCTTACTGGATGTCTTACTTAGAGTCCCTGAACTGGTGGCGGACTGGCTGTTCCTCAGTTTGCGAGCTGTCCTCCCGTCCTTTGTCAACTTTGGAGTTTCCATGGCCAGATGAGGACCAGTGGGAGGATGATTTCTGGGTCTTGTCCCCTCCTGTCCTGTGGTGACCTTCACGTGTCCTGCGGTGATGGGAACTTTTCCTCGATGAAGACGTGTCCTTCTTTTCTTTTTTTCTCTCCAGGCTTCATCCCTGGGGTGGAAGCCCTTCTGGCTTCCATCCCGTTCAGACATGTAGCCTTCGGTCTGCAAGGTGGAGACCACGGGGTCTGCGACCTTCCCTTCAGCTCTTCCAGCAGCAGGCTTGCTGGTTGTGACTGCAACTGGCAACACCATGCTCATGCTGCTCTCTGGACCATCTGCCCCCGTCGAGGATGTGCTGGCATCATCGGCCAAGACCAGGTTCGTGTCCTGCAAGGATAAGCTGGCAGCACCTGCAGTGTCCTCGCCGGATCCGCTTTCTCCTGGATCCTTGATGGTGGCTCCCGCCAGGCCCATGGTCAACCCTGCCGCTGCTCCTTCGGCGCTTTTCACGGCTGCAGTTGATCCATGGGGGGCACCTGCAATGGCCTCGCCAGATCCGCTTTCTCCTGGATCCTTGATGGTGGCTCCCGCCAGGCCCATGGTCAACCCTGCCGCTGATCCTTCGGCGCTTTTCACGGCTGCAGTTGATCCATGGGGGGCACCTGCAATGGCCTCGCCAGATCCGCTTTCTCCTGGATCCTTGATGGTGGCTCCAGCCAGGCCCATGGCCATTCCTGCCGCTGATCCTTCGGCGCTTTTCACGGCTGCATTTGATCCATGGGGGGCACCTGCAATGGCCTCGCCGGATCCGCTTTCTCCTGGATCCTTGATAATGGCTCCCGCCAGGCCCATGGACATCCCTGCCGCTGATCCTTCGATGCATTTCACGGCTGCAGTTGATCCATGGGGGGGCACCTGCAGTGGCCTCACCGGATCCGCTTTCTCCTGGATCCTTGATGGTGGCTCCCGCCAGACCGGTGGTCATCCCTGCCGCTGATCCTTCGGCGGTTTTCACGGCTGCAGTTGAGACATGGGGGGCACCTGCAATGGCCTCGCTGAATCCGCTTTCTCTTGGATCCTTGATGGTGGCTACAGCCAGGTCCGTGGTCATCCCTGCCGCTGATCCATCGGCGCTTTTCACGGCTGCAGTTGATCCAAGGGGGGCACCTGCAGTGGCCTCGCCGGATCCGCTTTTTCCTGGATCCTTGACCGTGGCTCCCGCCAGGTCCGTGGTCATCCCTGCCGCTGATTCTTCGGAGCTTTTCACGGCTGCACTTGATCTATGGTGGCACCTGCAATGGCCTCGCCGGATCCGCTTTCTCCAGGATCCTTGATGGTGGCTCCTTGATGGTGGCTCCAGCCAGGCCCATGGCCATTCCTGCCACTGTTCCTTCGTCGCTTTTCACGGCGGTAGTAGATCCATGGTGGGTACCTGCAATGGCCTCGCCGGATCTGCTTTCTCCTGGATCCTGGATAATGGCTCCCGCCAGGCCCATGGACAACCCTGCCGCTGATCCTTCGGCGCTTTTCACGCCTGCAGTTGATCCATCGGGGATACCTGCAGTGGCCTCGCCGGATCCGCTTTCTCCTGGATCCTTGATGGTGGCTCCCGCCAGGCCCATGGTCATTCCTCCTGCTGATCCTTCGGCACTTTTTGTGGCTCCAGTCACGTCACGAAGCTTGTGAAGCCCAGCCTCATCCTGATCCCTTTCTCTGTGGAGCTCTGTGGTCTGAGCCAAGGGGAGGAGAATCAGGTAAGTCAGAGATGACAGAAAGTGAGATCTGAACTGTCTGCTCCTCTCTCATCCTGGAGCTGAGCAACTCAAGGGCTTATACTTAGAATAACCTTTGAGATCACCCAGTCTAAGCTCCCATTGGATGCTAGATCCCATCTACTGCACCGCTCTCAAACGGCCACTCCATTTTACTTGAACAGTCCCAGGGTCAGGGAAAGCACTGATACAGTTCTCCATGATACACACTTTAATTTTATACCCTTGTGCTTCTCTCTCTGCAGGACAGACTCCTAGAAGTGGGGTTCCCGGGTCAAGGGATGCACACCTTCTGCATTTTGGTGACTCCACGGGTTGGGCTGATTTGAATCAGCATGTCGGCGTCACGGGGAGACACAATGAAGGAAGGACTTCCTAACTGTGAATGATGTTCCACAACTGATGAGACTACCTGGGCTGGGGTAAGTGTTCAAGAAGAGACCAGACAGTCAGGATGCTGTAGGAGGGATTACAGCCCTGGTGAGGAGACCAGTGCAGCTGATAATGATACCTAAGGTCTCTCTGAAATTCAGCCCTGTGGGACAAGGTGGAGAAGCACTCGGAACCTCTCCAGTGTGGTGAATCCCATAGTGATAGCTCGTTTGTCCCTGACCCTTTTCAACAATAGAAGGTATTTCCCAGGTGAGTCTCAGAGAGCACCAAAGGCTATGAAGGACCAGCTTTGCCCTGCTCTCCCAAAGCACCCTGCCCCGTGTTCTTGAGTCTCTGTGGGTGCTTCCCACTAGGATTTTGGCATCCTCTGTAGTCGCTGCATCTCCAGTTTGGAGCATCGGGGTACTGCTGTAACTGTCTACCGGTGGTCTCAGGATATAGACAAGCTTTTCCCAATGGGAAAAGAGGTCTTTTTGTGCATCGGAAGAGGGGCACAGCTGCAGATAGAAAGTCCGGCCGGTAGCAAGATTCAGGCACAGCTGCTGTTTCTCACGGTTGTGGATGGAGATCTTGACAAACTTCAAGGGAAGCAGCCTGGTGAGCTCTAGGGTCTTCACGGGCTTGCAACCTCTCCCCTTGGTGATCCCGGCGCATCTGACATGCTCTTCACAGACTTTCGTTGTTCGGGCCAGCAGCATGACGTCAGGTAGTGGGAAGAGGGGGCTGGTGGATGCGACACCCACAGTCACCCTTCGGACGCGGTTGTCTAGGTCAATCAGTTCTCCTTTCTTGCTGACCTGGATAAAGTCGCTCTCAAACATGGGAGCGTACTTGAAAATGTCATACTCTCCTCCCTCGTACAGTTGTCGTTGCAGGACCCCCATGGAGGTCCTCAACACCCCCACTGAACAGTAGCTATTGGCCGTGTAATGAGGTAAACTCTCACTGCTCATGGCTCTCTTCGTTCAAGACAGAGCCACCAGCCACAAATTGAGTCTCGGAGAGAGAGAGGGAACGAAAGCAACTCGTCACCTCCCTGCAGGACTCTGCCAGAGTCTCTTGGCCCGACCATATTTATACCGCAAGTCCTTTGTGACCCGTCACCATCACATCGCACACCCCTTTGTTGAGCCTCCAAGTCCCCACCCCCTTGGGGCAGGCTCACCAGCCTCCCCCTAAACCAAGCACCATGTCCATAGGGAACAGGCTGACCCTGCCAGGGTATAGGTGTGGGTAGGCTGGATAGTCTTTCTACTCAAAAGGTTGAGAAAACCCTCCTGCTTTTGTAAATATCTGGGTGGTTTCCAGTCTTGTTGTTGTTACAAATCTCCCTGCAGGGGTCATCTTCGTGCTTCTGCTGAATGATGTCCTGGGGATAAAATCCTGGAAGTGGACTGTGTACTTGCTAAGGGCAGGCATCCTATGGGAATTGCTGTTCTCTGTGTCCCCAGCGTATATAGCACAGTGCTGGCAGGAACTTAGAAAGAGTGCTACGTGTCAGAGTCCCACTGGTACTGTCATTTCCAGGATATGGAGAATTTTCTCACCCATTTTCTCTTTTCAAGGAGGCTAACTTTTGTTTATATTTATATTTATATTTATATTTTTTACAGTTTTAGAAACTTTTTATTGTGAAATATAACACACATTCATGAAAGTGCAGAAAGCATAAATATAGCTTAATGAGTAACAAGAAAGTGAACACCCTTGTAGCTGCCACCCAGAGCAAGAAATAGAACCCTGCCAGCCCCTCTTCTGCATGCTCCCTCCCCACAAAGGTAACCCAAACTTGGATTGTATTTATTTTCTTTTCCTTCTTCTTTTTTATTGATGTATAGTTGATTTACAATGTTGTGTTAATTTGTGTTGTGTTAATTTCTTCGGTTAATTTCTGATTCAGTTTTTTGTATACATACATTCTTTTTCCTATTCTTTTCCATTATGGTTTATCACAGGATACTGAATATAGTTCTCTGTGCTCTACAGTAGGACCCTGCTGTTTATCCATCCTGTAGTTTGTATCTGCTAATCCCAAACTCCCAATCCTTCCCTCCTTGACCCCTGCTTGTTTTTTTGTTTGTTTTTTTTTTTTTTTTTGCGGTACGCGGGCCTCTCACTGTTGTGGCCTCTCTCGTTGCGGAGCACAGGCTCCGGAGCCATGGCTCACGGGCCCAGCCGCTCCGCGGCATGTGGGGCCCTCCCGGACCGGGGCACGAACCCGTGTCCCCTGTGTCGGCAGGCAGACTCCCAACCACTGCGCCACCAGGGAAGCCCGAAGCTGAGCTCTTGAACTGGAGTGACCCTTCCGAGAGGGTCTGTGTTGGGCTACGACGGCCTGACCTTCACACTCCACATCAATCATTTCTTGCCGTGCACCTTGGGTGAGGAACCCAGGCAATTTCCAAACTCACTGCCAGCTGAAGGCTTTCTGTGGGATGCACCCCCAGCAGCTGGGGCCACAAGTCCTTCGTTGAAGAAATGCACCCCACGTGGATATTTCAAATGGAACGGTGTCTTTCAAAGCATACCCTCCAATCTCCTCATTATATAGATCCTGTGGCCCCAAATAGGAAGTAACATAAAGTCCCATATTAACAACCCCCCCAGCCAAATACTTCTTTTCACAGAAACCACAGTACCCTCCACAAAGTGCACATTTGATCAGGCCACTCCCCTCTTGAAAACATATCATGGCTTTGCATCACTCCAAGGTCAGAAATCAAACTCCTTTAAATGGACCTCAAAGCCTTGCATGGCGTGGCCCCTGCTGTGTTCCCCAGCATCACATCACGCTTGCTGTGCCAGCCACGACACTGCCTTCAATATGCCTCCCACCGTAGCACATCTTCAACAATCCTGTGAATGACCTTATTTTGCTGTAGGGAAAAAAACCCTTTCTAGTATGTATGTGTGTTGCCAGACTTGAAGTTTGGGACATTGGTTAGTTTGTAATCAACCATCCATTGCCTAATTGCACTTGCAGCTGCAGAATTGCTACCACGGTGATGAATATTGCTGTCCAAAATATTGGCCTTTATCTGATAGGGTGTACTGACTTGATACCCAAATTGATGTCTCCCTCCAGAGGAAGATGCCTGTTGCTTTGAAATACGTAGGTATCTGTGCATGTGTCTCTTGATGAACCGTCAAGATAGAAAAGGAAATCCAGAGCAAGTGCCAGGCAGGGCACGTTGCGGTGGGCAAGTCCCCACCTCCACTTTACTACTGCACTGGAGGTGTAAATTGTGTCAACTGTGGGTCTGCTCAGCTAACGCCCTGCATAGTGGACTAACTAGGTTCACGTTAAAGAAGTCCTTTGGGGTGAGGGAGTGAGAATGCCTAATACAGGCTAAGAAAGACAAAAGGTAAAGCCAAGGGTACAGAATCCTAAGATGAAGCTGTTTTAAGTAGGCTGATTCAGCCTCTGGCATAGTGAAAATCTGGGGCTCTGAGTCAAAGGCTTTGGAAAGAGTTCCCCTTTATCTCCCTCCTCTACCCCATAACTCCTCACATTTCCGGAAGGCTTCCCCCAAACCCCTCTCAGGTCTTAGAGAACATGGCTCTTTCTCTCCTCTTACCAAGACCCACTGCTTCAAGAGGTAACTCCCAGGACACATTGATCCCCACAATCTATTGGTCTTTGTGTATCGGAAATCACAAGATGGGATTTTCCAGCCACCCACCAGAGCAACTGAGAAGGGCTTCCTCTCATCCTCCCAAGCTACCACTCCTCCCAGAATCCGTATCTTATTTCTCACCTCCTCCACCTCTACCACTTAATTTGCTCTGCAGAGAAAGTCCCTAAGTTTTACTGGAAACCCAACTTCCATCCTAGTAGACCCTGTTGTCACAGAAGGGAATGAGCAGAGAATTGCAAGGCTAGCAGATGACTCCCCGGTTCATACAAAGACACATGGGGCTTCCCTGGTGGCGCAGTGGTTGGGAGTCCGCCTGCCGATGCAGGGGGCACGGGTTCGTGTCCCTGTCCGGGAAGATCCTACATGCCGTGGAGCCGCTGGGCCCGTGAGCCATGGCCGCTGAGCCTGTGCGTCCGGAGCCTGTGCTCCGCAATGGGAGAGGCCACAGCAGCGAGAGGCCCGCATACCGCAAAAAAAAAAAAAACCGCAAAACAAAAAACACACATGGTTCTCAGAGGCATTCTTCTCAAATCCGACGGTTGTTAACTGTTATCAACAGTTACTCTAATCCAACTGTCATCAAGTGTTGTTAACAATTTAATGATTTTCATGGACTCATGAAATTTATTTACAACTTTTTTTTAAACTGGAAAGACTTTTTTATGATGGACATTTAAAAATGCATAATCTCAGTATGAAATGAGATTTCATAATCTCATTTATGATTTTTTTTATTTTTAGAATCGCTTTCCACATGCATACATAATTTGCATAGTTCATCAGTACAGAGCATTTTGGATTATTCTGTTATTCCTTAGCAATATATCTAAACCTTTCTTGTGTTCCTGGATAGTGAGTATTTATGTCCCTTAGTTTCTTTATGTTATAGTTCTTGAAAGATATCTTTCAGACTTTGTCATCCATCTCTTGTGCATATATTGAAAGGAAAACAACAGTGAAACAAATTGGTTGAGATATTTCTAAGGCAGTGACTGCCACTTGGCTGACAGCAGTATAAGAATCATCCTGATGTCAGAGACGTTAAAATAAAATGGAAACGATAATACATTCCCATGGACATACCGCTTTGCATAATAGCTTTTCCTCCCAGACCATCCCTCCCTTGTTTTGACCCTACAGAAATCCAGTATTGTGAATTTTGTGTTTATCATGTCCTTGTTTTTTTCTCCCCTTTTAGCAAATGTGTGCTAAACATGGAAGCCAACCGGGGCTTTGTCTGCCTCTCAATGGTCATGTGTGAGCCTTGTTTCTGAACCAGGAATGA
Source organism: Mesoplodon bidens (assembly GCF_964165515.1). NCBI lineage: Eukaryota > Metazoa > Chordata > Mammalia > Artiodactyla > Ziphiidae > Mesoplodon > Mesoplodon bidens. The sequence goes on along the minus strand of NW_027671722.1, from coordinate 132,510 downwards.
CTCTGAAGCTCCTAAAGAAGGAGAGGATCTTACTGGATGTCTTACTTAGAGTCCCTGAACTGGTGGCGGACTGGCTGTTCCTCAGTTTGCGAGCTGTCCTCCCGTCCTTTGTCAACTTTGGAGTTTCCATGGCCAGATGAGGACCAGTGGGAGGATGATTTCTGGGTCTTGTCCCCTCCTGTCCTGTGGTGACCTTCACGTGTCCTGCGGTGATGGGAACTTTTCCTCGATGAAGACGTGTCCTTCTTTTCTTTTTTTCTCTCCAGGCTTCATCCCTGGGGTGGAAGCCCTTCTGGCTTCCATCCCGTTCAGACATGTAGCCTTCGGTCTGCAAGGTGGAGACCACGGGGTCTGCGACCTTCCCTTCAGCTCTTCCAGCAGCAGGCTTGCTGGTTGTGACTGCAACTGGCAACACCATGCTCATGCTGCTCTCTGGACCATCTGCCCCCGTCGAGGATGTGCTGGCATCATCGGCCAAGACCAGGTTCGTGTCCTGCAAGGATAAGCTGGCAGCACCTGCAGTGTCCTCGCCGGATCCGCTTTCTCCTGGATCCTTGATGGTGGCTCCCGCCAGGCCCATGGTCAACCCTGCCGCTGCTCCTTCGGCGCTTTTCACGGCTGCAGTTGATCCATGGGGGGCACCTGCAATGGCCTCGCCAGATCCGCTTTCTCCTGGATCCTTGATGGTGGCTCCCGCCAGGCCCATGGTCAACCCTGCCGCTGATCCTTCGGCGCTTTTCACGGCTGCAGTTGATCCATGTGGGGCACCTGCAATGGCCTCGCCAGATCCGCTTTCTCCTGGATCCTTGATGGTGGCTCCAGCCAGGCCCATGGCCATTCCTGCCGCTGATCCTTCGGCGCTTTTCACGGCTGCATTTGATCCATGGGGGGCACCTGCAATGGCCTCGCCGGATCCGCTTTCTCCTGGATCCTTGATAATGGCTCCCGCCAGGCCCATGGACATCCCTGCCGCTGATCCTTCGATGCATTTCACGGCTGCAGTTGATCCATGGGGGGGCACCTGCAGTGGCCTCACCGGATCCGCTTTCTCCTGGATCCTTGATGGTGGCTCCCGCCAGACCGGTGGTCATCCCTGCCGCTGATCCTTCGGCGGTTTTCACGGCTGCAGTTGAGACATGGGGGGCACCTGCAATGGCCTCGCCGGAACCGCTTTCTCCTGTATCCGTGATGGTGCCTCCCGCCAGCCGATGGATATCCCTGTCGCTGATCCTTCGGCCCTTTTCACGGCTGCAGTTGATCCATGGCTGGGCACCTGCAATGGCCTCGCCGGAACCGCTTTCTCCTGAATCTTTGATGGTGGTTCCCGCCAGGCCCGTGGTCATCCCTGCCGGTGATCCTTCTGTGCTTTTCACGGCTGCAGTTGATCCATGGGGGGCACCTGCAATGGCCTCGCTGAATCCGCTTTCTCTTGGATCCTTGATGGTGGCTACAGCCAGGTCCGTGGTCATCCCTGCCGCTGATCCATCGGCACTTTTCACGGCTGCAGTTGATCCAAGGGGGGCACCTGCAGTGGCCTCGCCGGATCCGCTTTTTCCTGGATCCTTGACCGTGGCTCCCGCCAGGTCCGTGGTCATCCCTGCCGCTGATTCTTCGGAGCTTTTCACGGCTGCACTTGATGTGTGGTGGCACCTGCAATGACCTCGCCGGATCCGCTTTCTCCAGGATCCTTGATGGTGGCTCCTTGATCGTGGCTCCAGCCAGGCCCATGGCCATTCCTGCCACTGTTCCTTCGTCGCTTTTCACGGCGGTAGTAGATCCATGGTGGGTACCTGCAATGGCCTCGCCGGATCTGCTTTCTCCTGGATCCTGGATAATGGCTCCCGCCAGGCCCATGGGCAACCCTGCCGCTGATCCTTCGGCGCTTTTCACGCCTGCAGTTGATCCATCGGGGATACCTGCAGTGGCCTCGCCGGATCCGCTTTCTCCTGGATCCTTGATGGTGGCTCCCGCCAGGCCCATGGTCATTCCTCCTGCTGATCCTTCGGCACTTTTTGTGGCTCCAGTCACGTCACGAAGCTTGTGAAGCCCAGCCTCATCCTGATCCCTTTCTCTGTGGAGCTCTGTGGTCTGAGCCAAGGGGAGGAGAATCAGGTAAGTTAGAGATGACAGAAAGTGAGATCTGAACTGTCTGCTCCTCTCTCATCCTGGAGCTGAGCAACTCAAGGGCTTATACTTAGAATAACCTTTGAGATCACCCAGTCTAAGCTCCCATTGGATGCTAGATCCCATCTACTGCACCGCTCTCAAACGGCCACTCCATTTTACTTGAACAGTCCCAGGGTCAGGGAAAGCACTGATACAGTTCTCCATGATACACACTTTAATTTTATACCCTTGTGCTTCTCTCTCTGCAGGACAGACTCCTAGAAGTGGGGTTCCCGGGTCAAGGGATGCACACCTTCTGCATTTTGGTGACTCCACGGGTTGGGCTGATTTGAATCAGCATGTCGGCGTCACGGGGAGACACAATGAAGGAAGGACTTCCTAACTGTGAATGATGTTCCACAACTGATGAGACTACCTGGGCTGGGGTAAGTGTTCAAGAAGAGACCAGACAGTCAGGATGCTGTAGGAGGGATTACAGCCCTGGTGAGGAGACCAGTGCAGCTGATATGATACCTAAGGTCTCTCTGAAATTCAGCCCTGTGGGACAAGGTGGAGAAGCACTCGGAACCTCTCCAGTGTGGTGAATCCCATAGTGATAGCTCGTTTGTCCCTGACCCTTTTCAACAATAGAAGGTATTTCCCAGGTGAGTCTCAGAGAGCACCAAAGGCTATGAAGGACCAGCTTTGCCCTGCTCTCCCAAAGCACCCTGCCCCGTGTTCTTGAGTCTCTGTGGGTGCTTCCCACTAGGATTTTGGCATCCTCTGTAGTCGCTGCATCTCCAGTTTGGAGCATCGGGGTACTGCTGTAACTGTCTACCGGTGGTCTCAGGATATAGACAAGCTTTTCCCAATGGGAAAAGAGGTCTTTTTGTGCATCGGAAGAGGGGCACAGCTGCAGATAGAAAGTCCGGCCGGTAGCAAGATTCAGGCACAGCTGCTGTTTCTCACGGTTGTGGATGGAGATCTTGACAAACTTCAAGGGAAGCAGCCTGGTGAGCTCTAGGGTCTTCACGGGCTTGCAACCTCTCCCCTTGGTGATCCCGGCGCATCTGACATGCTCTTCACAGACTTTCGTTGTTCGGGCCAGCAGCATGACGTCAGGTAGTGGGAAGAGGGGGCTGGTGGATGCGACACCCACAGTCACCCTTCGGACGCGGTTGTCTAGGTCAATCAGTTCTCCTTTCTTGCTGACCTGGATAAAGTCGCTCTCAAACATGGGAGCGTACTTGAAAATGTCATACTCTCCTCCCTCGTACAGTTGTCGTTGCAGGACCCCCATGGAGGTCCTCAACACCCCCACTGAACAGTAGCTATTGGCCGTGTAATGAGGTAAACTCTCACTGCTCATGGCTCTCTTCGTTCAAGACAGAGCCACCAGCCACAAATTGAGTCTCGGAGAGAGAGAGGGAACGAAAGCAACTCGTCACCTCCCTGCAGGACTCTGCCAGAGTCTCTTGGCCCGACCATATTTATACCGCAAGTCCTTTGTGACCCGTCACCATCACATCGCACACCCCTTTGTTGAGCCTCCAAGTCCCCACCCCCTTGGGGCAGGCTCACCAGCCTCCCCCTAAACCAACCACCATGTCCATAGGGAACAGGCTGACCCTGCCAGGGTATAGGTGTGGGTAGGCTGGATAGTCTTTCTACTCAAAAGGTTGAGAAAACCCTCCTGCTTTTGTAAATATCTGGGTGGTTTCCAGTCTTGTTGTTGTTACAAATCTCCCTGCAGGGGTCATCTTCGTGCTTCTGCTGAATGATGTCCTGGGGATAAAATCCTGGAAGTGGACTGTGTACTTGCTAAGGGCAGGCATCCTATGGGAATTGCTGTTCTCTGTGTCCCCAGCGTATATAGCACAGTGCTGGCAGGAACTTAGAAAGAGTGCTACGTGTCAGAGTCCCACTGGTACTGTCATTTCCAGGATATGGAGAATTTTCTCACCCATTTTCTCTTTTCAAGGAGGCTAACTTTTTATATTTGTGGTTTTTTTTTTTTTACAGTTTTAGAAACTGTTTTTATTGTGAAATACAACACACACTCATGAAAGTGCACAAACCATAAATATATAGCTTAATGAGTAACAAGAAAGTGAGCACCCTTGTAGCTGCCACCCAGAGCAAGAAATAGAACCCTGCCAGCCCCTCTTCTGCATGCTCCCTCCCCACAAAGGGAACCCAACCTTGGCTTCTATTTTTTTTCTTTTCCCCCTTCTTTTTTATTGACAGTGTAGTTGATTTACAAGGTTGTATTTGTTTCTGTTGTGTTAATTTCTGATTCAGTTTCATGTGTATTCTTTGTATATTTCATGTATAGTCTTTTTCCTATTCTTTTCCATTATGGTTTATCACAGGATACTGACTATAGTTCTCTGTGCTCTACAGTAGGACCCTGCTGTTTATCCACCCTGTAGTTTGTATCTGCTAATCCCAAACTCCCAATCCTTCCCCGCCCCCAACCCCACTGAAAACCCCAAGTCTCTTCCCTATGTCTGGGAGTCTGTTTCTGTTTTGCAGATATGTTCATTTGCGTCGTACTTTAGAGTCCACGTATAAGGGCTATCATGTGGTGAGAAATGTTATTTTTTAAATAGGCTTCCCAGGTGATCCTTATGCATGTGAATGTTGGAGAACTACTGTCTTCCACTGTAAAGTTATGGCATACTGGGGCTGAAAGAGGCCCCCCAGACCTCCTAGCCCAGTGGTTTTCCAACTTGGCTGCTGCACAGTAGAATTATTGGGTGAGATTTTTAAAACTCCCGGTGCTGGAGGGCTTACCCCACCTAAATGTCATCAGAATCTCTGGGATTGGGGTCAGGCTATCAATGTTTGTTTGTTTGTTTGTTTGTTTGTTTTGAAGCTCCCCAGGGAACTCCCAACATACAACCAAGGGTAAGAATCACTGCAGCGGTCCAATCCATTGGTTTTACAGTTGGGGACCCCGTGGCTGCCCACAGAGGTACCATTACAGAGAGGCAGAGTGACCCAGGAGAGTCAGTGGCCCAGACAGGATAGGAACTCAGATTTCCTGACTCCTCGTTGGTGCTGCTTCTACCATAAAGATTGTGTCCCTTTGTTGAGCCAATGACAACCCTGATCCCCCCCGTGTTCTGTTTTACCCTACACAAAGTAAAATAACTCCCAATGGTTTCATTTCCTTACAAGCCAGAGAGAGTTTCTGTTTTCATAAGGTGAACCTCTGACCCCAGCTATGGCCTAAAGCTCAGCCCCGGCTGCAGACTTGTCCTCCCTCCACCCTACGTGCCCTGGAGAAGCCTTGCTGGGAAAACAGGCTTCTCTTTCGGGCAGTGGCTATGCACGTGTGACCTGCGAGCAAGCGACCAAAACCTTTTTCTGTGCTTATTTCCTTGCCTTCTACAGAGTGCCCATAACCAAACCAAAGGGCTTTGCTGAGAAAAGGATGGTTTTTCCATAACATAGCCTCGTGCTAGGCACAGCACGGCACAGACACCCCGTAAATACTTGATGAATTCAGTAATTAATTCAGCAACGCAAGTTTACACATCACGCAGTCACCTCCCCCAGCTTATCTTCTCCCCAAACTATATTTACATAGTAAATCTTATTTCCAAAGATTCGCAACCTCGCAATGAACATTTCTGTATAGTGCATCTATTTCCAGCCCTAGTGAATGGCTGAATGATACTTAATACCTATCTTGTACAACAAAATTTTGATTCTGGGGTCTCAGGCCAAAGCACAATTCGCATCACAGAAGTCACTGTCAAGTCCCTACCAGGCGAGGGGACATAGAAAACACAAGATAGCATTTCTTTTGGAGTTGTACGGTTTCCTTTATTAAAGAAAGTAGGAACTGCCTCTCTAGGGAAGGACCCAAGCCAACCGGGGCTTTGTCTACCTCCCAGTGGTCATGTGTGAGCCTTGGTGCTGAATCAGGAGTGACTGAAGCGCCTAAAGAAGGAGAGGATCTCACTGGATGCCTTACTTAGAGTCCCCGAACTGGTGGCGGGCTGGCTCTTCCTCCGTCTGCGAGCTGTCCTCCCCTCCTTGGTCAACTTTGGGGTTTTCATGGCCGCATGAGGACCAGTGGGAGGATGCTTTCTGGGTCTTGTCCCCTTGTGTCCTGTGGTGACCTTCACCTGTCCTGCGGTGATGGGAACTTTTCCTCGATGAAGACGTGTCCTTCTTTCCTTTTTTTCCTTCCAGGCTTCATCCCTGGGGTGGGAGACCTTCTGGCTTCCATCCCCTTCAGACGTGTAGCCTTCGCTCTGCAAGGTGGAGACCACGGGGGCTGCGACCTTCCCTTCAGCTCTTCCAGCAGCAGGCTTGCTGGTTGTGACTGCACCTGGCAACACCATGCTCATGCTGCTCTCTGGACCATCTGCCCCCGTCGAGGATGTGCTGGCAACATCCGCCGAGACCAGGCTCGTGTCCTGCAGGGATAGGCTGGCAGCACCTGCAGTGGCCTGGCCGGATCCGCTTTCTCCTGGATCCTCGATGGTGGCTCCCGCCAGGCCCACGGTCATCCCTGCCGCCGATCCTTCGGCGCCTTTCAGGGCTGCAGGTGACCCACGGGGGGCATGATGGATTCCCTCTCCCCCCACATAAGCACAAGACGTGGCTCCAGTCACGTCACGAAGCTTGCGAAGCCCAACCTCATCCTGATCCCTTTCTCTGTGGAGCTCTGTGGTCTGAGCCAAGGGGAGGAGAGACAGGTAAGATAGAGATGACAGAAAGTGAGCTCAGAACTGTCCGCTCCTCTCTCATCCTGGAGCTGAGCAACTCAAGGCCTTATACTTAGAATAACCTTTGAAATCACCCAGTCTAAGCTCCCATTGGATGCAAGACCCCATCTACTGCACCCCTGTCAAACGGCCACTCCACTGTACTTGAACAGTCCCAGGGCCAGGGAGAGCACTGATACAATTCTCCATGATGCTATGCACTTTAACTTTATACCCTTGTGCTTCTCTCCCTGCAGGACAGATTCCTAGAAGTGGGGTTCCTGGGTCAAGGGATGCACACCTTCTACATTTTGGTGACTCCACGGGTTGGGCTGATTTGAGTCAGCATGTCGGAGTCCCGGGGAGACACAATGAAGGAAGGACTTCCTAGCTGTGAATGATGTTCCCCACCTGCTGAGACTACCTGGGCTGGGGTAAGTGTTCAGGAAGAGAGCAGACAGTCAGGATGCTGTAGGAGGGATTACAGCCCTGGTGATGAGACCAGTGCAGCCGAGATGATACCTAAGGTCTCTCTGAAATTCGGCCTCGTGGGACAAGGTGGAGAAGCACTCGGAACCTCTCCCGTGTGGGGACTCCCGTAGTGATAGCTCGTTTGTCCCTGACCCTTTTCAACGGTAGAAGGTATTTCCCAGGCGAGTCTCAGAGAGCACCAAAGGCTATGAAGGACCAGCTTTGCCCTGCTCTCCCAAAGCACCCTGCCCCGTGTTCTTGAGTCCCTGTCGGTGCTTACCACTAGGATGTTGGCATCCTCTGTAGTCGCTGCATCTCCAGTTTGGAGCATCGGGGTACTGCTGTAACTGTCTACCGGTGGTCTCAGGATATAGACAAGCTTTTCCCAATAGGAAAAGAGGTCTTCTTGTGCGTCGGAAGAGGGGCACAGCTGCAGGTAGAAAGTCCGGCCGGTAGCAAGATTCAGGCACAGCTGCTGTTTCTCCCGGTTGTGGATGGAGATCTTGACAAACTTCAAGGGGAGCAGCCTGGTGAGCTCTAGGGTCTTCACGGGCTTGCAACCTCTCCCCTTGGTGACCCCGGCACAGACTCTCCTTGGTCGGGCCAGCAGCATGACGTCAGGTAGCGGGAAGAGGGGGCTGGTGGATGCGACGCCCACAGTCACCGTTCGGACGCGGTTGTCTAGGTCAATCAGTTCTCCTTCCTTGCTGACCTGGATAAAGTCGCTCTCCAACATGGGAGCGTGCTTGAAAATGTCATACTCTCCTCCCTCGTACAGTTGTCGTTGCAGGACCCCCATGGAGGTCCTCGACACCCCCACTGAACAGTAGCTGTTGGCCGTGTAATGAGGTAAACTCTCACTGCTCATGGCTCTCTTCGTTCAAGACAGAGCCACCAGCCACAAACTGAGTCTCGGAGGGAGAGAGAGAGAGGGAACGAAAGCACCTCGTCACCTCCCTGCAGGACTCTGCCAGAGTCTCTTGACCCGACCCTATTTATACCGCAAGCCCTTTGTGACCCGTCACCATCGCATCACACACCCCTTTGTTGAGCGTCCAAGCCCCCACCCCCTTGGGGCAGGCTCACCAGCCTCCCCCTAAACCAACCACCACGTCCATAGGGAAGAGGCTGACCCTGCCAGGGTATAGGTGTGGGTAGGCTGGATAGTCTTTCTACTCAAAAGGTTGAGAAAACCCTCCTGCTCTTGTAAATATCTGGGTGGCTTCCAGTCTTGTTGTTGTTACAGATCTCCATCATCTTGGCGCTTCTGCTGAATGATGTCCTGGGGATAAAATCCTGGAAGTGGACCGTGTACTTGCTAAGGGCAGGCATCCTATGGGGATTGCTGTTCTCTGTGCCCCCAGCGTATACAGCCCAGTGCTGGCAGGAACTTAGAAAGAGTGCTGCTACCTGTCAGAGTCCCACTGGTACTGTCATTTCCAGGATATGGAGAATTTTCTCACCCATTTTCTCTTTTCAAGGAGGCTAACTTTTGTTTATATTTATATTTATATTTTTTACAGTTTTAGAAACTTTTTATTGTGAAATATAACACACATTCATGAAAGTGCAGAAAGCATAAATATAGCTTAATGAGTAACAAGAAAGTGAACACCCTTGTAGCTGCCACCCAGAGCAAGAAATAGAACCCTGCCAGCCCCTCTTCTGCATGCTCCCTCCCCACAAAGGTAACCCAAACTTGGATTGTATTTATTTTCTTTTCCTTCTTCTTTTTTATTGATGTATAGTTGATTTACAATGTTGTGTTAATTTGTGTTGTGTTAATTTCTTCGGTTAATTTCTGATTCAGTTTTTTGTATACATACATTCTTTTTCCTATTCTTTTCCATTATGGTTTATCACAGGATACTGAATATAGTTCTCTGTGCTCTACAGTAGGACCCTGCTGTTTATCCATCCTGTAGTTTGTATCTGCTAATCCCAAACTCCCAATCCTTCCCTCCTTGACCCCTGCTTGTTTTTTTTTTTTTTTTTTTTTTTTTGCGGTACGCGGGCCTCTCACTGTTGTGGCCTCTCTCGTTGCGGAGCACAGGCTCCGGAGCCATGGCTCACGGGCCCAGCCGCTCCGCGGCATGTGGGGCCCTCCCGGACCGGGGCACGAACCCGTGTCCCCTGTGTCGGCAGGCGGACTCCCAACCACTGCGCCACCAGGGAAGCCCGAAGCTGAGCTCTTGAACTGGAGTGACCCTTCCGAGAGGGTCTGTGTTGGGCTACGACGGCCTGACCTTCACACTCCACATCAATCATTTCTTGCCGTGCACCTCGGGTGAGGAACCCAGGCAATTTCCAAACTCACTGCCAGCTGAAGGCTTTCTGTGGGATGCACCCCCAGCAGCTGGGGCCACAAGTCCTTCGTTGAAGAAATGCACCCCACGTGGATATTTCAAATGGAACGGTGTCTTTCAAAGCATACCCTCCAATCTCCTCATTATATAGATCCTGTGGCCCCAAATAGGAAGTAACATAAAGTCCCATATTAACAACCCCCCCAGCCAAATACTTCTTTTCACAGAAACCACAGTACCCTCCACAAAGTGCACATTTGATCAGGCCACTCCCCTCTTGAAAACATATCATGGCTTTGCATCACTCCAAGGTCAGAAATCAAACTCCTTTAAATGGACCTCAAAGCCATGCATGGCGTGGCCCCTGCTGTGTTCCCCAGCATCACATCACGCTTGCTGTGCCAGCCACGACACTGCCTTCAATATGCCTCCCACCGTAGCACATCTTCAACAATCCTGTGAATGACCTTATTTTGCTGTAGGGAAAAAAACCCTTTCTAGTATGTATGTGTGTTGCCAGACTTGAAGTTTGGGACATTGGTTAGTTTGTAATCAACCATCCATTGCCTAATTGCACTTGCAGCTGCAGAATTGCTACCACGGTGATGAATATTGCTGTCCAAAATATTGGCCTTTATCTGATAGGGTGTACTGACTTGATACCCAAATTGATGTCTCCCTCCAGAGGAAGATGCCTGTCGCTTTGAAATACGTAGGTATCTGTGCATGTGTCTCTTGATGAACCGTCAAGATAGAAAAGGAAATCCAGAGCAAGTGCCAGGCAGGGCACGTTGCGGTGGGCAAGTCCCCACCTCCACTTTACTACTGCACTGGAGGTGTAAATTGTGTCAACTGTGGGTCTGCTCAGCTAACGCCCTGCATAGTGGACTAACTAGGTTCACGTTAAAGAAGTCCTTTGGGGTGAGGGAGTGAGAATGCCTAATACAGGCTAAGAAAGACAAAAGGTAAAGCCAAGGGTACAGAATCCTAAGATGAAGCTGTTTTAAGTAGGCTGATTCAGCCTCTGGCATAGTGAAAATCTGGGGCTCTGAGTCAAAGGCTTTGGAAAAAGTTCCCCTTTATCTCCCTCCTCTACCCCGTAACTCCTCACATTTCCGGAAGGCTTCCCCCAAACCCCTCTCAGGTCTTAGAGAACATGGCTCTTTCTCTCCTCTTACCAAGACCCACTGCTTCAAGAGGTAACTCCCAGGACACATTGATCCCCACAATCTATTGGTCTTTGTGTATCGGAAATCACAAGATGGGATTTTCCAGGAACCCACCAGAGCAACTGAGAAGGGCTTCCTCTCATCCTCCCAAGCTACCACTCCTCCCAGAATCCGTATCTTATTTCTCACCTCCTCCACCTCTACCACTTAATTTGCTCTGCAGAGAAAGTCCCTAAGTTTTACTGGAAACCCAACTTCCATCCTAGTAGACCCTGTTGTCACAGAAGGGAATGAGCAGAGAATTGCAAGGCTAGCAGATGACTCCCCGGTTCATACAAAGACACATGGGGCTTCCCTGGTGGCGCAGTGGTTGGGAGTCCGCCTGCCGATGCAGGGGGCACGGGTTCGTGTCCCTGTCCGGGAAGATCCTACATGCCGCTGAGCCTGTGCGTCCGGAGCCTGTGCTCCGCAATGGGAGAGGCCACAGCAGCGAGAGGCCCGCATACCGCAAAAAAAAAACAAACCGCAAAACAAAAAACACACATGGTTCTCAGAGGCATTCTTCTCAAATCCGACGGTTGTTAACTGTTATCAACAGTTACTCTAATCCAACTGTTATCAAGTGTTGTTAACAATTTAATGATTTTCATGGACTCATGAAATTTATTTACAACTTTTTTTTAAACTGGAAAGACTTTTTTATGATGGACATTTAAAAATGCATAATCTCAGTATGAAATGAGATTTCATAATCTCATTTATGATTTTTTTTATTTTTAGAATCGCTTTCCACATGCATACATAATTTGCATAGTTCATCAGTACAGAGCATTTTGGATTATTCTGTTATTCCTTAGCAATATATCTAAACCTTTCTTGTGTTCCTGGATAGTGAGTATTTATGTCCCTTAGTTTCTTTATGTTATAGTTCTTGAAAGATATCTTTCAGACTTTGTCATCCATCTCTTGTGCATATATTGAAAGGAAAACAACAGTGAAACAAATTGGTTGAGATATTTCTAAGGCAGTGACTGCCACTTGGCTGACAGCAGTATAAGAATCATCCTGATGTCAGAGACGTTAAAATAAAATGGAAACGATAATACATTCCCATGGACATACCGCTTTGCATAATAGCTTTTCCTCCCAGACCATCCCTCCCTTGTTTTGACCCTACAGAAATCCAGTATTGTGAATTTTGTGTTTATCATGTCCTTGTTTTTTTCTCCCCTTTTAGCAAATGTGTGCTAAACATGGAAGCCAACCGGGGCTTTGTCTGCCTCTCAATGGTCATGTGTGAGCCTTGTTTCTGAACCAGGAATGACTCTGAAGCTCCTAAAGAAGGAGAGGATCTTACTGGATGTCTTACTTAGAGTCCCTGAACTGGTGGCGGACTGGCTGTTCCTCAGTTTGCGAGCTGTCCTCCCGTCCTTTGTCAACTTTGGAGTTTCCATGGCCAGATGAGGACCAGTGGGAGGATGATTTCTGGGTCTTGTCCCCTCCTGTCCTGTGGTGACCTTCACGTGTCCTGCGGTGATGGGAACTTTTCCTCGATGAAGACGTGTCCTTCTTTTCTTTTTTTCTCTCCAGGCTTCATCCCTGGGGTGGAAGCCCTTCTGGCTTCCATCCCGTTCAGACATGTAGCCTTCGGTCTGCAAGGTGGAGACCACGGGGTCTGCGACCTTCCCTTCAGCTCTTCCAGCAGCAGGCTTGCTGGTTGTGACTGCAACTGGCAACACCATGCTCATGCTGCTCTCTGGACCATCTGCCCCCGTCGAGGATGTGCTGGCATCATCGGCCAAGACCAGGTTCGTGTCCTGCAAGGATAAGCTGGCAGCACCTGCAGTGTCCTCGCCGGATCCGCTTTCTCCTGGATCCTTGATGGTGGCTCCCGCCAGGCCCATGGTCAACCCTGCCGCTGCTCCTTCGGCGCTTTTCACGGCTGCAGTTGATCCATGGGGGGCACCTGCAATGGCCTCGCCAGATCCGCTTTCTCCTGGATCCTTGATGGTGGCTCCCGCCAGGCCCATGGTCAACCCTGCCGCTGATCCTTCGGCGCTTTTCACGGCTGCAGTTGATCCATGTGGGGCACCTGCAATGGCCTCGCCAGATCCGCTTTCTCCTGGATCCTTGATGGTGGCTCCAGCCAGGCCCATGGCCATTCCTGCCGCTGATCCTTCGGCGCTTTTCACGGCTGCATTTGATCCATGGGGGGCACCTGCAATGGCCTCGCCGGATCCGCTTTCTCCTGGATCCTTGATAATGGCTCCCGCCAGGCCCATGGACATCCCTGCCGCTGATCCTTCGATGCATTTCACGGCTGCAGTTGATCCATGGGGGGGCACCTGCAGTGGCCTCACTGGATCCGCTTTCTCCTGGATCCTTGATGGTGGCTCCCGCCAGACCGGTGGTCATCCCTGCCGCTGATCCTTCGGCGGTTTTCACGGCTGCAGTTGAGACATGGGGGGCACCTGCAATGGCCTCGCCGGAACCGCTTTCTCCTGTATCCGTGATGGTGCCTCCCGCCAGCCGATGGATATCCCTGTCGCTGATCCTTCGGCCCTTTTCACGGCTGCAGTTGATCCATGGCTGGGCACCTGCAATGGCCTCGCCGGAACCGCTTTCTCCTGAATCTTTGATGGTGGTTCCCGCCAGGCCCGTGGTCATCCCTGCCGGTGATCCTTCTGTGCTTTTCACGGCTGCAGTTGATCCATGGGGGGCACCTGCAATGGCCTCGCTGAATCCGCTTTCTCTTGGATCCTTGATGGTGGCTACAGCCAGGTCCGTGGTCATCCCTGCCGCTGATCCATCGGCACTTTTCACGGCTGCAGTTGATCCAAGGGGGGCACCTGCAGTGGCCTCGCCGGATCCGCTTTTTCCTGGATCCTTGACCGTGGCTCCCGCCAGGTCCGTGGTCATCCCTGCCGCTGATTCTTCGGAGCTTTTCACGGCTGCACTTGATGTGTGGTGGCACCTGCAATGACCTCGCCGGATCCGCTTTCTCCAGGATCCTTGATGGTGGCTCCTTGATCGTGGCTCCAGCCAGGCCCATGGCCATTCCTGCCACTGTTCCTTCGTCGCTTTTCACGGCGGTAGTAGATCCATGGTGGGTACCTGCAATGGCCTCGCCGGATCTGCTTTCTCCTGGATCCTGGATAATGGCTCCCGCCAGGCCCATGGGCAACCCTGCCGCTGATCCTTCGGCGCTTTTCACGCCTGCAGTTGATCCATCGGGGATACCTGCAGTGGCCTCGCCGGATCCGCTTTCTCCTGGATCCTTGATGGTGGCTCCCGCCAGGCCCATGGTCATTCCTCCTGCTGATCCTTCGGCACTTTTTGTGGCTCCAGTCACGTCACGAAGCTTGTGAAGCCCAGCCTCATCCTGATCCCTTTCTCTGTGGAGCTCTGTGGTCTGAGCCAAGGGGAGGAGAATCAGGTAAGTTAGAGATGACAGAAAGTGAGATCTGAACTGTCTGCTCCTCTCTCATCCTGGAGCTGAGCAACTCAAGGGCTTATACTTAGAATAACCTTTGAGATCACCCAGTCTAAGCTCCCATTGGATGCTAGATCCCATCTACTGCACCGCTCTCAAACGGCCACTCCATTTTACTTGAACAGTCCCAGGGTCAGGGAAAGCACTGATACAGTTCTCCATGATACACACTTTAATTTTATACCCTTGTGCTTCTCTCTCTGCAGGACAGACTCCTAGAAGTGGGGTTCCCGGGTCAAGGGATGCACACCTTCTGCATTTTGGTGACTCCACGGGTTGGGCTGATTTGAATCAGCATGTCGGCGTCACGGGGAGACACAATGAAGGAAGGACTTCCTAACTGTGAATGATGTTCCACAACTGATGAGACTACCTGGGCTGGGGTAAGTGTTCAAGAAGAGACCAGACAGTCAGGATGCTGTAGGAGGGATTACAGCCCTGGTGAGGAGACCAGTGCAGCTGATAATGATACCTAAGGTCTCTCTGAAATTCAGCCCTGTGGGACAAGGTGGAGAAGCACTCGGAACCTCTCCAGTGTGGTGAATCCCATAGTGATAGCTCGTTTGTCCCTGACCCTTTTCAACAATAGAAGGTATTTCCCAGGTGAGTCTCAGAGAGCACCAAAGGCTATGAAGGACCAGCTTTGCCCTGCTCTCCCAAAGCACCCTGCCCCGTGTTCTTGAGTCTCTGTGGGTGCTTCCCACTAGGATTTTGGCATCCTCTGTAGTCGCTGCATCTCCAGTTTGGAGCATCGGGGTACTGCTGTAACTGTCTACCGGTGGTCTCAGGATATAGACAAGCTTTTCCCAATGGGAAAAGAGGTCTTTTTGTGCATCGGAAGAGGGGCACAGCTGCAGATAGAAAGTCCGGCCGGTAGCAAGATTCAGGCACAGCTGCTGTTTCTCACGGTTGTGGATGGAGATCTTGACAAACTTCAAGGGAAGCAGCCTGGTGAGCTCTAGGGTCTTCACGGGCTTGCAACCTCTCCCCTTGGTGATCCCGGCGCATCTGACATGCTCTTCACAGACTTTCGTTGTTCGGGCCAGCAGCATGACGTCAGGTAGTGGGAAGAGGGGGCTGGTGGATGCGACACCCACAGTCACCCTTCGGACGCGGTTGTCTAGGTCAATCAGTTCTCCTTTCTTGCTGACCTGGATAAAGTCGCTCTCAAACATGGGAGCGTACTTGAAAATGTCATACTCTCCTCCCTCGTACAGTTGTCGTTGCAGGACCCCCATGGAGGTCCTCAACACCCCCACTGAACAGTAGCTATTGGCCGTGTAATGAGGTAAACTCTCACTGCTCATGGCTCTCTTCGTTCAAGACAGAGCCACCAGCCACAAATTGAGTCTCGGAGAGAGAGAGGGAACGAAAGCAACTCGTCACCTCCCTGCAGGACTCTGCCAGAGTCTCTTGGCCCGACCATATTTATACCGCAAGTCCTTTGTGACCCGTCACCATCACATCGCACACCCCTTTGTTGAGCCTCCAAGTCCCCACCCCCTTGGGGCAGGCTCACCAGCCTCCCCCTAAACCAAGCACCATGTCCATAGGGAACAGGCTGACCCTGCCAGGGTATAGGTGTGGGTAGGCTGGATAGTCTTTCTACTCAAAAGGTTGAGAAAACCCTCCTGCTTTTGTAAATATCTGGGTGGTTTCCAGTCTTGTTGTTGTTACAAATCTCCCTGCAGGGGTCATCTTCGTGCTTCTGCTGAATGATGTCCTGGGGATAAAATCCTGGAAGTGGACTGTGTACTTGCTAAGGGCAGGCATCCTATGGGAATTGCTGTTCTCTGTGTCCCCAGCGTATATAGCACAGTGCTGGCAGGAACTTAGAAAGAGTGCTACGTGTCAGAGTCCCACTGGTACTGTCATTTCCAGGATATGGAGAATTTTCTCACCCATTTTCTCTTTTCAAGGAGGCTAACTTTTGTTTATATTTATATTTATATTTATATTTTTTACAGTTTTAGAAACTTTTTATTGTGAAATATAACACACATTCATGAAAGTGCAGAAAGCATAAATATAGCTTAATGAGTAACAAGAAAGTGAACACCCTTGTAGCTGCCACCCAGAGCAAGAAATAGAACCCTGCCAGCCCCTCTTCTGCATGCTCCCTCCCCACAAAGGTAACCCAAACTTGGATTGTATTTATTTTCTTTTCCTTCTTCTTTTTTATTGATGTATAGTTGATTTACAATGTTGTGTTAATTTGTGTTGTGTTAATTTCTTCGGTTAATTTCTGATTCAGTTTTTTGTATACATACATTCTTTTTCCTATTCTTTTCCATTATGGTTTATCACAGGATACTGAATATAGTTCTCTGTGCTCTACAGTAGGACCCTGCTGTTTATCCATCCTGTAGTTTGTATCTGCTAATCCCAAACTCCCAATCCTTCCCTCCTTGACCCCTGCTTGTTTTTTTGTTTGTTTTTTTTTTTTTTTTTGCGGTACGCGGGCCTCTCACTGTTGTGGCCTCTCTCGTTGCGGAGCACAGGCTCCGGAGCCATGGCTCACGGGCCCAGCCGCTCCGCGGCATGTGGGGCCCTCCCGGACCGGGGCACGAACCCGTGTCCCCTGTGTCGGCAGGCAGACTCCCAACCACTGCGCCACCAGGGAAGCCCGAAGCTGAGCTCTTGAACTGGAGTGACCCTTCCGAGAGGGTCTGTGTTGGGCTACGACGGCCTGACCTTCACACTCCACATCAATCATTTCTTGCCGTGCACCTTGGGTGAGGAACCCAGGCAATTTCCAAACTCACTGCCAGCTGAAGGCTTTCTGTGGGATGCACCCCCAGCAGCTGGGGCCACAAGTCCTTCGTTGAAGAAATGCACCCCACGTGGATATTTCAAATGGAACGGTGTCTTTCAAAGCATACCCTCCAATCTCCTCATTATATAGATCCTGTGGCCCCAAATAGGAAGTAACATAAAGTCCCATATTAACAACCCCCCCAGCCAAATACTTCTTTTCACAGAAACCACAGTACCCTCCACAAAGTGCACATTTGATCAGGCCACTCCCCTCTTGAAAACATATCATGGCTTTGCATCACTCCAAGGTCAGAAATCAAACTCCTTTAAATGGACCTCAAAGCCTTGCATGGCGTGGCCCCTGCTGTGTTCCCCAGCATCACATCACGCTTGCTGTGCCAGCCACGACACTGCCTTCAATATGCCTCCCACCGTAGCACATCTTCAACAATCCTGTGAATGACCTTATTTTGCTGTAGGGAAAAAAACCCTTTCTAGTATGTATGTGTGTTGCCAGACTTGAAGTTTGGGACATTGGTTAGTTTGTAATCAACCATCCATTGCCTAATTGCACTTGCAGCTGCAGAATTGCTACCACGGTGATGAATATTGCTGTCCAAAATATTGGCCTTTATCTGATAGGGTGTACTGACTTGATACCCAAATTGATGTCTCCCTCCAGAGGAAGATGCCTGTTGCTTTGAAATACGTAGGTATCTGTGCATGTGTCTCTTGATGAACCGTCAAGATAGAAAAGGAAATCCAGAGCAAGTGCCAGGCAGGGCACGTTGCGGTGGGCAAGTCCCCACCTCCACTTTACTACTGCACTGGAGGTGTAAATTGTGTCAACTGTGGGTCTGCTCAGCTAACGCCCTGCATAGTGGACTAACTAGGTTCACGTTAAAGAAGTCCTTTGGGGTGAGGGAGTGAGAATGCCTAATACAGGCTAAGAAAGACAAAAGGTAAAGCCAAGGGTACAGAATCCTAAGATGAAGCTGTTTTAAGTAGGCTGATTCAGCCTCTGGCATAGTGAAAATCTGGGGCTCTGAGTCAAAGGCTTTGGAAAGAGTTCCCCTTTATCTCCCTCCTCTACCCCATAACTCCTCACATTTCCGGAAGGCTTCCCCCAAACCCCTCTCAGGTCTTAGAGAACATGGCTCTTTCTCTCCTCTTACCAAGACCCACTGCTTCAAGAGGTAACTCCCAGGACACATTGATCCCCACAATCTATTGGTCTTTGTGTATCGGAAATCACAAGATGGGATTTTCCAGCCACCCACCAGAGCAACTGAGAAGGGCTTCCTCTCATCCTCCCAAGCTACCACTCCTCCCAGAATCCGTATCTTATTTCTCACCTCCTCCACCTCTACCACTTAATTTGCTCTGCAGAGAAAGTCCCTAAGTTTTACTGGAAACCCAACTTCCATCCTAGTAGACCCTGTTGTCACAGAAGGGAATGAGCAGAGAATTGCAAGGCTAGCAGATGACTCCCCGGTTCATACAAAGACACATGGGGCTTCCCTGGTGGCGCAGTGGTTGGGAGTCCGCCTGCCGATGCAGGGGGCACGGGTTCGTGTCCCTGTCCGGGAAGATCCTACATGCCGTGGAGCCGCTGGGCCCGTGAGCCATGGCCGCTGAGCCTGTGCGTCCGGAGCCTGTGCTCCGCAATGGGAGAGGCCACAGCAGCGAGAGGCCCGCATACCGCAAAAAAAAAAAAAACCGCAAAACAAAAAACACACATGGTTCTCAGAGGCATTCTTCTCAAATCCGACGGTTGTTAACTGTTATCAACAGTTACTCTAATCCAACTGTCATCAAGTGTTGTTAACAATTTAATGATTTTCATGGACTCATGAAATTTATTTACAACTTTTTTTTAAACTGGAAAGACTTTTTTATGATGGACATTTAAAAATGCATAATCTCAGTATGAAATGAGATTTCATAATCTCATTTATGATTTTTTTTATTTTTAGAATCGCTTTCCACATGCATACATAATTTGCATAGTTCATCAGTACAGAGCATTTTGGATTATTCTGTTATTCCTTAGCAATATATCTAAACCTTTCTTGTGTTCCTGGATAGTGAGTATTTATGTCCCTTAGTTTCTTTATGTTATAGTTCTTGAAAGATATCTTTCAGACTTTGTCATCCATCTCTTGTGCATATATTGAAAGGAAAACAACAGTGAAACAAATTGGTTGAGATATTTCTAAGGCAGTGACTGCCACTTGGCTGACAGCAGTATAAGAATCATCCTGATGTCAGAGACGTTAAAATAAAATGGAAACGATAATACATTCCCATGGACATACCGCTTTGCATAATAGCTTTTCCTCCCAGACCATCCCTCCCTTGTTTTGACCCTACAGAAATCCAGTATTGTGAATTTTGTGTTTATCATGTCCTTGTTTTTTTCTCCCCTTTTAGCAAATGTGTGCTAAACATGGAAGCCAACCGGGGCTTTGTCTGCCTCTCAATGGTCATGTGTGAGCCTTGTTTCTGAACCAGGAATGACTCTGAAGCTCCTAAAGAAGGAGAGGATCTTACTGGATGTCTTACTTAGAGTCCCTGAACTGGTGGCGGACTGGCTGTTCCTCAGTTTGCGAGCTGTCCTCCCGTCCTTTGTCAACTTTGGAGTTTCCATGGCCAGATGAGGACCAGTGGGAGGATGATTTCTGGGTCTTGTCCCCTCCTGTCCTGTGGTGACCTTCACGTGTCCTGCGGTGATGGGAACTTTTCCTCGATGAAGACGTGTCCTTCTTTTCTTTTTTTCTCTCCAGGCTTCATCCCTGGGGTGGAAGCCCTTCTGGCTTCCATCCCGTTCAGACATGTAGCCTTCGGTCTGCAAGGTGGAGACCACGGGGTCTGCGACCTTCCCTTCAGCTCTTCCAGCAGCAGGCTTGCTGGTTGTGACTGCAACTGGCAACACCATGCTCATGCTGCTCTCTGGACCATCTGCCCCCGTCGAGGATGTGCTGGCATCATCGGCCAAGACCAGGTTCGTGTCCTGCAAGGATAAGCTGGCAGCACCTGCAGTGTCCTCGCCGGATCCGCTTTCTCCTGGATCCTTGATGGTGGCTCCCGCCAGGCCCATGGTCAACCCTGCCGCTGCTCCTTCGGCGCTTTTCACGGCTGCAGTTGATCCATGGGGGGCACCTGCAATGGCCTCGCCAGATCCGCTTTCTCCTGGATCCTTGATGGTGGCTCCCGCCAGGCCCATGGTCAACCCTGCCGCTGATCCTTCGGCGCTTTTCACGGCTGCAGTTGATCCATGGGGGGCACCTGCAATGGCCTCGCCAGATCCGCTTTCTCCTGGATCCTTGATGGTGGCTCCAGCCAGGCCCATGGCCATTCCTGCCGCTGATCCTTCGGCGCTTTTCACGGCTGCATTTGATCCATGGGGGGCACCTGCAATGGCCTCGCCGGATCCGCTTTCTCCTGGATCCTTGATAATGGCTCCCGCCAGGCCCATGGACATCCCTGCCGCTGATCCTTCGATGCATTTCACGGCTGCAGTTGATCCATGGGGGGGCACCTGCAGTGGCCTCACCGGATCCGCTTTCTCCTGGATCCTTGATGGTGGCTCCCGCCAGACCGGTGGTCATCCCTGCCGCTGATCCTTCGGCGGTTTTCACGGCTGCAGTTGAGACATGGGGGGCACCTGCAATGGCCTCGCTGAATCCGCTTTCTCTTGGATCCTTGATGGTGGCTACAGCCAGGTCCGTGGTCATCCCTGCCGCTGATCCATCGGCGCTTTTCACGGCTGCAGTTGATCCAAGGGGGGCACCTGCAGTGGCCTCGCCGGATCCGCTTTTTCCTGGATCCTTGACCGTGGCTCCCGCCAGGTCCGTGGTCATCCCTGCCGCTGATTCTTCGGAGCTTTTCACGGCTGCACTTGATCTATGGTGGCACCTGCAATGGCCTCGCCGGATCTGCTTTCTCCAGGATCCTTGATGGTGGCTCCTTGATCGTGGCTCCAGCCAGGCCCATGGCCATTCCTGCCGCTGATCCTTCGGCGCTTTTCACGCCTGCAGTTGATCCATCGGGGATACCTGCAGTGGCCTCGCCGGATCCGCTTTCTCCTGGATCCTTGATGGTGGCTCCCGCCAGGCCCATGGTCATTCCTCCTGCTGATCCTTCGGCACTTTTTGTGGCTCCAGTCACGTCACGAAGCTTGTGAAGCCCAGCCTCATCCTGATCCCTTTCTCTGTGGAGCTCTGTGGTCTGAGCCAAGGGGAGGAGAATCAGGTAAGTTAGAGATGACAGAAAGTGAGATCTGAACTGTCTGCTCCTCTCTCATCCTGGAGCTGAGCAACTCAAGGGCTTATACTTAGAATAACCTTTGAGATCACCCAGTCTAAGCTCCCATTGGATGCTAGATCCCATCTACTGCACCGCTCTCAAACGGCCACTCCATTTTACTTGAACAGTCCCAGGGTCAGGGAAAGCACTGATACAGTTCTCCATGATACACACTTTAATTTTATACCCTTGTGCTTCTCTCTCTGCAGGACAGACTCCTAGAAGTGGGGTTCCCGGGTCAAGGGATGCACACCTTCTGCATTTTGGTGACTCCACGGGTTGGGCTGATTTGAATCAGCATGTCGGCGTCACGGGGAGACACAATGAAGGAAGGACTTCCTAACTGTGAATGATGTTCCACAACTGATGAGACTACCTGGGCTGGGGTAAGTGTTCAAGAAGAGACCAGACAGTCAGGATGCTGTAGGAGGGATTACAGCCCTGGTGAGGAGACCAGTGCAGCTGATAATGATACCTAAGGTCTCTCTGAAATTCAGCCCTGTGGGACAAGGTGGAGAAGCACTCGGAACCTCTCCAGTGTGGTGAATCCCATAGTGATAGCTCGTTTGTCCCTGACCCTTTTCAACAATAGAAGGTATTTCCCAGGTGAGTCTCAGAGAGCACCAAAGGCTATGAAGGACCAGCTTTGCCCTGCTCTCCCAAAGCACCCTGCCCCGTGTTCTTGAGTCTCTGTGGGTGCTTCCCACTAGGATTTTGGCATCCTCTGTAGTCGCTGCATCTCCAGTTTGGAGCATCGGGGTACTGCTGTAACTGTCTACCGGTGGTCTCAGGATATAGACAAGCTTTTCCCAATGGGAAAAGAGGTCTTTTTGTGCATCGGAAGAGGGGCACAGCTGCAGATAGAAAGTCCGGCCGGTAGCAAGATTCAGGCACAGCTGCTGTTTCTCACGGTTGTGGATGGAGATCTTGACAAACTTCAAGGGAAGCAGCCTGGTGAGCTCTAGGGTCTTCACGGGCTTGCAACCTCTCCCCTTGGTGATCCCGGCGCATCTGACATGCTCTTCACAGACTTTCGTTGTTCGGGCCAGCAGCATGACGTCAGGTAGTGGGAAGAGGGGGCTGGTGGATGCGACACCCACAGTCACCCTTCGGACGCGGTTGTCTAGGTCAATCAGTTCTCCTTTCTTGCTGACCTGGATAAAGTCGCTCTCAAACATGGGAGCGTACTTGAAAATGTCATACTCTCCTCCCTCGTACAGTTGTCGTTGCAGGACCCCCATGGAGGTCCTCAACACCCCCACTGAACAGTAGCTATTGGCCGTGTAATGAGGTAAACTCTCACTGCTCATGGCTCTCTTCGTTCAAGACAGAGCCACCAGCCACAAATTGAGTCTCGGAGAGAGAGAGGGAACGAAAGCAACTCGTCACCTCCCTGCAGGACTCTGCCAGAGTCTCTTGGCCCGACCATATTTATACCGCAAGTCCTTTGTGACCCGTCACCATCACATCGCACACCCCTTTGTTGAGCCTCCAAGTCCCCACCCCCTTGGGGCAGGCTCACCAGCCTCCCCCTAAACCAAGCACCATGTCCATAGGGAACAGGCTGACCCTGCCAGGGTATAGGTGTGGGTAGGCTGGATAGTCTTTCTACTCAAAAGGTTGAGAAAACCCTCCTGCTTTTGTAAATATCTGGGTGGTTTCCAGTCTTGTTGTTGTTACAAATCTCCCTGCAGGGGTCATCTTCGTGCTTCTGCTGAATGATGTCCTGGGGATAAAATCCTGGAAGTGGACTGTGTACTTGCTAAGGGCAGGCATCCTATGGGAATTGCTGTTCTCTGTGTCCCCAGCGTATATAGCACAGTGCTGGCAGGAACTTAGAAAGAGTGCTACGTGTCAGAGTCCCACTGGTACTGTCATTTCCAGGATATGGAGAATTTTCTCACCCATTTTCTCTTTTCAAGGAGGCTAACTTTTGTTTATATTTATATTTATATTTATATTTTTTACAGTTTTAGAAACTTTTTATTGTGAAATATAACACACATTCATGAAAGTGCAGAAAGCATAAATATAGCTTAATGAGTAACAAGAAAGTGAACACCCTTGTAGCTGCCACCCAGAGCAAGAAATAGAACCCTGCCAGCCCCTCTTCTGCATGCTCCCTCCCCACAAAGGTAACCCAAACTTGGATTGTATTTATTTTCTTTTCCTTCTTCTTTTTTATTGATGTATAGTTGATTTACAATGTTGTGTTAATTTGTGTTGTGTTAATTTCTTCGGTTAATTTCTGATTCAGTTTTTTGTATACATACATTCTTTTTCCTATTCTTTTCCATTATGGTTTATCACAGGATACTGAATATAGTTCTCTGTGCTCTACAGTAGGACCCTGCTGTTTATCCATCCTGTAGTTTGTATCTGCTAATCCCAAACTCCCAATCCTTCCCTCCTTGACCCCTGCTTGTTTTTTTGTTTGTTTTTTTTTTTTTTTTTGCGGTACGCGGGCCTCTCACTGTTGTGGCCTCTCTCGTTGCGGAGCACAGGCTCCGGAGCCATGGCTCACGGGCCCAGCCGCTCCGCGGCATGTGGGGCCCTCCCGGACCGGGGCACGAACCCGTGTCCCCTGTGTCGGCAGGCAGACTCCCAACCACTGCGCCACCAGGGAAGCCCGAAGCTGAGCTCTTGAACTGGAGTGACCCTTCCGAGAGGGTCTGTGTTGGGCTACGACGGCCTGACCTTCACACTCCACATCAATCATTTCTTGCCGTGCACCTCGGGTGAGGAACCCAGGCAATTTCCAAACTCACTGCCAGCTGAAGGCTTTCTGTGGGATGCACCCCCAGCAGCTGGGGCCACAAGTCCTTCGTTGAAGAAATGCACCCCACGTGGATATTTCAAATGGAACGGTGTCTTTCAAAGCATACCCTCCAATCTCCTCATTATATAGATCCTGTGGCCCCAAATAGGAAGTAACATAAAGTCCCATATTAACAACCCCCCCAGCCAAATACTTCTTTTCACAGAAACCACAGTACCCTCCACAAAGTGCACATTTGATCAGGCCACTCCCCTCTTGAAAACATATCATGGCTTTGCATCACTCCAAGGTCAGAAATCAAACTCCTTTAAATGGACCTCAAAGCCTTGCATGGCGTGGCCCCTGCTGTGTTCCCCAGCATCACATCACGCTTGCTGTGCCAGCCACGACACTGCCTTCAATATGCCTCCCACCGTAGCACATCTTCAACAATCCTGTGAATGACCTTATTTTGCTGTAGGGAAAAAAACCCTTTCTAGTATGTATGTGTGTTGCCAGACTTGAAGTTTGGGACATTGGTTAGTTTGTAATCAACCATCCATTGCCTAATTGCACTTGCAGCTGCAGAATTGCTACCACGGTGATGAATATTGCTGTCCAAAATATTGGCCTTTATCTGATAGGGTGTACTGACTTGATACCCAAATTGATGTCTCCCTCCAGAGGAAGATGCCTGTCGCTTTGAAATACGTAGGTATCTGTGCATGTGTCTCTTGATGAACCGTCAAGATAGAAAAGGAAATCCAGAGCAAGTGCCAGGCAGGGCACGTTGCGGTGGGCAAGTCCCCACCTCCACTTTACTACTGCACTGGAGGTGTAAATTGTGTCAACTGTGGGTCTGCTCAGCTAACGCCCTGCATAGTGGACTAACTAGGTTCACGTTAAAGAAGTCCTTTGGGGTGAGGGAGTGAGAATGCCTAATACAGGCTAAGAAAGACAAAAGGTAAAGCCAAGGGTACAGAATACTAAGATGAAGCTGTTTTAAGTAGGCTGATTCAGCCTCTGGCATAGTGAAAATCTGGGGCTCTGAGTCAAAGGCTTTGGAAAAAGTTCCCCTTTATCTCCCTCCTCTACCCCGTAACTCCTCACATTTCCGGAAGGCTTCCCCCAAACCCCTCTCAGGTCTTAGAGAACATGGCTCTTTCTCTCCTCTTACCAAGACCCACTGCTTCAAGAGGTAACTCCCAGGACACATTGATCCCCACAATCTATTGGTCTTTGTGTATCGGAAATCACAAGATGGGATTTTCCAGGAACCCACCAGAGCAACTGAGAAGGGCTTCCTCTCATCCTCCCAAGCTACCACTCCTCCCAGAATCCGTATCTTATTTCTCACCTCCTCCACCTCTACCACTTAATTTGCTCTGCAGAGAAAGTCCCTAAGTTTTACTGGAAACCCAACTTCCATCCTAGTAGACCCTGTTGTCACAGAAGGGAATGAGCAGAGAATTGCAAGGCTAGCAGATGACTCCCCGGTTCATACAAAGACACATGGGGCTTCCCTGGTGGCGCAGTGGTTGGGAGTCCGCCTGCCGATGCAGGGGGCACGGGTTCGTGTCCCTGTCCGGGAAGATCCTACATGCCGCTGAGCCTGTGCGTCCGGAGCCTGTGCTCCGCAATGGGAGAGGCCACAGCAGCGAGAGGCCCGCATACCGCAAAAAAAAAACAAACCGCAAAACAAAAAACACACATGGTTCTCAGAGGCATTCTTCTCAAATCCGACGGTTGTTAACTGTTATCAACAGTTACTCTAATCCAACTGTTATCAAGTGTTGTTAACAATTTAATGATTTTCATGGACTCATGACATTTATTTACAACTTTTTTTTAAACTGGAAAGACTTTTTTATGATGGACATTTAAAAATGCATAATCTCAGTATGAAATGAGATTTCATAATCTCATTTATGATTTTTTTTATTTTTAGAATCGCTTTCCACATGCATACATAATTTGCATAGTTCATCAGTACAGAGCATTTTGGATTATTCTGTTATTCCTTAGCAATATATCTAAACCTTTCTTGTGTTCCTGGATAGTGAGTATTTATGTCCCTTAGTTTCTTTATGTTATAGTTCTTGAAAGATATCTTTCAGACTTTGTCATCCATCTCTTGTGCATATATTGAAAGGAAAACAACAGTGAAACAAATTGGTTGAGATATTTCTAAGGCAGTGACTGCCACTTGGCTGACAGCAGTATAAGAATCATCCTGATGTCAGAGACGTTAAAATAAAATGGAAACGATAATACATTCCCATGGACATACCGCTTTGCATAATAGCTTTTCCTCCCAGACCATCCCTCCCTTGTTTTGACCCTACAGAAATCCAGTATTGTGAATTTTGTGTTTATCATGTCCTTGTTTTTTTCTCCCCTTTTAGCAAATGTGTGCTAAACATGGAAGCCAACCGGGGCTTTGTCTGCCTCTCAATGGTCATGTGTGAGCCTTGTTTCTGAACCAGGAATGACTCTGAAGCTCCTAAAGAAGGAGAGGATCTTACTGGATGTCTTACTTAGAGTCCCTGAACTGGTGGCGGACTGGCTGTTCCTCAGTTTGCGAGCTGTCCTCCCGTCCTTTGTCAACTTTGGAGTTTCCATGGCCAGATGAGGACCAGTGGGAGGATGATTTCTGGGTCTTGTCCCCTCCTGTCCTGTGGTGACCTTCACGTGTCCTGCGGTGATGGGAACTTTTCCTCGATGAAGACGTGTCCTTCTTTTCTTTTTTTCTCTCCAGGCTTCATCCCTGGGGTGGAAGCCCTTCTGGCTTCCATCCCGTTCAGACATGTAGCCTTCGGTCTGCAAGGTGGAGACCACGGGGTCTGCGACCTTCCCTTCAGCTCTTCCAGCAGCAGGCTTGCTGGTTGTGACTGCAACTGGCAACACCATGCTCATGCTGCTCTCTGGACCATCTGCCCCCGTCGAGGATGTGCTGGCATCATCGGCCAAGACCAGGTTCGTGTCCTGCAAGGATAAGCTGGCAGCACCTGCAGTGTCCTCGCCGGATCCGCTTTCTCCTGGATCCTTGATGGTGGCTCCCGCCAGGCCCATGGTCAACCCTGCCGCTGCTCCTTCGGCGCTTTTCACGGCTGCAGTTGATCCATGGGGGGCACCTGCAATGGCCTCGCCAGATCCGCTTTCTCCTGGATCCTTGATGGTGGCTCCCGCCAGGCCCATGGTCAACCCTGCCGCTGATCCTTCGGCGCTTTTCACGGCTGCAGTTGATCCATGGGGGGCACCTGCAATGGCCTCGCCAGATCCGCTTTCTCCTGGATCCTTGATGGTGGCTCCAGCCAGGCCCATGGCCATTCCTGCCGCTGATCCTTCGGCGCTTTTCACGGCTGCATTTGATCCATGGGGGGCACCTGCAATGGCCTCGCCGGATCCGCTTTCTCCTGGATCCTTGATAATGGCTCCCGCCAGGCCCATGGACATCCCTGCCGCTGATCCTTCGATGCATTTCACGGCTGCAGTTGATCCATGGGGGGGCACCTGCAGTGGCCTCACCGGATCCGCTTTCTCCTGGATCCTTGATGGTGGCTCCCGCCAGACCGGTGGTCATCCCTGCCGCTGATCCTTCGGCGGTTTTCACGGCTGCAGTTGAGACATGGGGGGCACCTGCAATGGCCTCGCCGGAACCGCTTTCTCCTGTATCCGTGATGGTGCCTCCCGCCAGCCGATGGATATCCCTGTCGCTGATCCTTCGGCGCTTTTCACGGCTGCAGTTGATCCATGGCTGGGCACCTGCAATGGCCTCGCCGGAACCGCTTTCTCCTGAATCTTTGATGGTGGTTCCCGCCAGGCCCGTGGTCATCCCTGCCGGTGATCCTTCTGTGCTTTTCACGGCTGCAGTTGATCCATGGGGGGCACCTGCAATGGCCTCGCTGAATCCGCTTTCTCTTGGATCCTTGATGGTGGCTACAGCCAGGTCCGTGGTCATCCCTGCCGCTGATCCATCGGCACTTTTCACGGCTGCAGTTGATCCAAGGGGGGCACCTGCAGTGGCCTCGCCGGATCCGCTTTTTCCTGGATCCTTGACCGTGGCTCCCGCCAGGTCCGTGGTCATCCCTGCCGCTGATTCTTCGGAGCTTTTCACGGCTGCACTTGATGTGTGGTGGCACCTGCAATGGCCTCGCCGGATCCGCTTTCTCCAGGATCCTTGATGGTGGCTCCTTGATCGTGGCTCCAGCCAGGCCCATGGCCATTCCTGCCACTGTTCCTTCGTCGCTTTTCACGGCGGTAGTAGATCCATGGTGGGTACCTGCAATGGCCTCGCCGGATCTGCTTTCTCCTGGATCCTGGATAATGGCTCCCGCCAGGCCCATGGGCAACCCTGCCGCTGATCCTTCGGCGCTTTTCACGCCTGCAGTTGATCCATCGGGGATACCTGCAGTGGCCTCGCCGGATCCGCTTTCTCCTGG
Source organism: Mesoplodon bidens (assembly GCF_964165515.1). Lineage (NCBI taxonomy): Eukaryota > Metazoa > Chordata > Mammalia > Artiodactyla > Ziphiidae > Mesoplodon > Mesoplodon bidens. The sequence continues at coordinate 103,976 of NW_027671722.1, read as the reverse complement.
ATCCTTGATGGTGGCTCCCGCCAGGCCCATGGTCATTCCTCCTGCTGATCCTTCGGCACTTTTTGTGGCTCCAGTCACGTCACGAAGCTTGTGAAGCCCAGCCTCATCCTGATCCCTTTCTCTGTGGAGCTCTGTGGTCTGAGCCAAGGGGAGGAGAATCAGGTAAGTTAGAGATGACAGAAAGTGAGATCTGAACTGTCTGCTCCTCTCTCATCCTGGAGCTGAGCAACTCAAGGGCTTATACTTAGAATAACCTTTGAGATCACCCAGTCTAAGCTCCCATTGGATGCTAGATCCCATCTACTGCACCGCTCTCAAACGGCCACTCCATTTTACTTGAACAGTCCCAGGGTCAGGGAAAGCACTGATACAGTTCTCCATGATACACACTTTAATTTTATACCCTTGTGCTTCTCTCTCTGCAGGACAGACTCCTAGAAGTGGGGTTCCCGGGTCAAGGGATGCACACCTTCTGCATTTTGGTGACTCCACGGGTTGGGCTGATTTGAATCAGCATGTCGGCGTCACGGGGAGACACAATGAAGGAAGGACTTCCTAACTGTGAATGATGTTCCACAACTGATGAGACTACCTGGGCTGGGGTAAGTGTTCAAGAAGAGACCAGACAGTCAGGATGCTGTAGGAGGGATTACAGCCCTGGTGAGGAGACCAGTGCAGCTGATAATGATACCTAAGGTCTCTCTGAAATTCAGCCCTGTGGGACAAGGTGGAGAAGCACTCGGAACCTCTCCAGTGTGGTGAATCCCATAGTGATAGCTCGTTTGTCCCTGACCCTTTTCAACAATAGAAGGTATTTCCCAGGTGAGTCTCAGAGAGCACCAAAGGCTATGAAGGACCAGCTTTGCCCTGCTCTCCCAAAGCACCCTGCCCCGTGTTCTTGAGTCTCTGTGGGTGCTTCCCACTAGGATTTTGGCATCCTCTGTAGTCGCTGCATCTCCAGTTTGGAGCATCGGGGTACTGCTGTAACTGTCTACCGGTGGTCTCAGGATATAGACAAGCTTTTCCCAATGGGAAAAGAGGTCTTTTTGTGCATCGGAAGAGGGGCACAGCTGCAGATAGAAAGTCCGGCCGGTAGCAAGATTCAGGCACAGCTGCTGTTTCTCACGGTTGTGGATGGAGATCTTGACAAACTTCAAGGGAAGCAGCCTGGTGAGCTCTAGGGTCTTCACGGGCTTGCAACCTCTCCCCTTGGTGATCCCGGCGCATCTGACATGCTCTTCACAGACTTTCGTTGTTCGGGCCAGCAGCATGACGTCAGGTAGTGGGAAGAGGGGGCTGGTGGATGCGACACCCACAGTCACCCTTCGGACGCGGTTGTCTAGGTCAATCAGTTCTCCTTTCTTGCTGACCTGGATAAAGTCGCTCTCAAACATGGGAGCGTACTTGAAAATGTCATACTCTCCTCCCTCGTACAGTTGTCGTTGCAGGACCCCCATGGAGGTCCTCAACACCCCCACTGAACAGTAGCTATTGGCCGTGTAATGAGGTAAACTCTCACTGCTCATGGCTCTCTTCGTTCAAGACAGAGCCACCAGCCACAAATTGAGTCTCGGAGAGAGAGAGGGAACGAAAGCAACTCGTCACCTCCCTGCAGGACTCTGCCAGAGTCTCTTGGCCCGACCATATTTATACCGCAAGTCCTTTGTGACCCGTCACCATCACATCGCACACCCCTTTGTTGAGCCTCCAAGTCCCCACCCCCTTGGGGCAGGCTCACCAGCCTCCCCCTAAACCAAGCACCATGTCCATAGGGAACAGGCTGACCCTGCCAGGGTATAGGTGTGGGTAGGCTGGATAGTCTTTCTACTCAAAAGGTTGAGAAAACCCTCCTGCTTTTGTAAATATCTGGGTGGTTTCCAGTCTTGTTGTTGTTACAAATCTCCCTGCAGGGGTCATCTTCGTGCTTCTGCTGAATGATGTCCTGGGGATAAAATCCTGGAAGTGGACTGTGTACTTGCTAAGGGCAGGCATCCTATGGGAATTGCTGTTCTCTGTGTCCCCAGCGTATATAGCACAGTGCTGGCAGGAACTTAGAAAGAGTGCTACGTGTCAGAGTCCCACTGGTACTGTCATTTCCAGGATATGGAGAATTTTCTCACCCATTTTCTCTTTTCAAGGAGGCTAACTTTTGTTTATATTTATATTTATATTTATATTTTTTACAGTTTTAGAAACTTTTTATTGTGAAATATAACACACATTCATGAAAGTGCAGAAAGCATAAATATAGCTTAATGAGTAACAAGAAAGTGAACACCCTTGTAGCTGCCACCCAGAGCAAGAAATAGAACCCTGCCAGCCCCTCTTCTGCATGCTCCCTCCCCACAAAGGTAACCCAAACTTGGATTGTATTTATTTTCTTTTCCTTCTTCTTTTTTATTGATGTATAGTTGATTTACAATGTTGTGTTAATTTGTGTTGTGTTAATTTCTTCGGTTAATTTCTGATTCAGTTTTTTGTATACATACATTCTTTTTCCTATTCTTTTCCATTATGGTTTATCACAGGATACTGAATATAGTTCTCTGTGCTCTACAGTAGGACCCTGCTGTTTATCCATCCTGTAGTTTGTATCTGCTAATCCCAAACTCCCAATCCTTCCCTCCTTGACCCCTGCTTGTTTTTTTGTTTGTTTTTTTTTTTTTGCGGTACGCGGGCCTCTCACTGTTGTGGCCTCTCTCGTTGCGGAGCACAGGCTCCGGAGCCATGGCTCACGGGCCCAGCCGCTCCGCGGCATGTGGGGCCCTCCCGGACCGGGGCACGAACCCGTGTCCCCTGTGTCGGCAGGCAGACTCCCAACCACTGCGCCACCAGGGAAGCCCGAAGCTGAGCTCTTGAACTGGAGTGACCCTTCCGAGAGGGTCTGTGTTGGGCTACGACGGCCTGACCTTCACACTCCACATCAATCATTTCTTGCCGTGCACCTTGGGTGAGGAACCCAGGCAATTTCCAAACTCACTGCCAGCTGAAGGCTTTCTGTGGGATGCACCCCCAGCAGCTGGGGCCACAAGTCCTTCGTTGAAGAAATGCACCCCACGTGGATATTTCAAATGGAACGGTGTCTTTCAAAGCATACCCTCCAATCTCCTCATTATATAGATCCTGTGGCCCCAAATAGGAAGTAACATAAAGTCCCATATTAACAACCCCCCCAGCCAAATACTTCTTTTCACAGAAACCACAGTACCCTCCACAAAGTGCACATTTGATCAGGCCACTCCCCTCTTGAAAACATATCATGGCTTTGCATCACTCCAAGGTCAGAAATCAAACTCCTTTAAATGGACCTCAAAGCCTTGCATGGCGTGGCCCCTGCTGTGTTCCCCAGCATCACATCACGCTTGCTGTGCCAGCCACGACACTGCCTTCAATATGCCTCCCACCGTAGCACATCTTCAACAATCCTGTGAATGACCTTATTTTGCTGTAGGGAAAAAAACCCTTTCTAGTATGTATGTGTGTTGCCAGACTTGAAGTTTGGGACATTGGTTAGTTTGTAATCAACCATCCATTGCCTAATTGCACTTGCAGCTGCAGAATTGCTACCACGGTGATGAATATTGCTGTCCAAAATATTGGCCTTTATCTGATAGGGTGTACTGACTTGATACCCAAATTGATGTCTCCCTCCAGAGGAAGATGCCTGTCGCTTTGAAATACGTAGGTATCTGTGCATGTGTCTCTTGATGAACCGTCAAGATAGAAAAGGAAATCCAGAGCAAGTGCCAGGCAGGGCACGTTGCGGTGGGCAAGTCCCCACCTCCACTTTACTACTGCACTGGAGGTGTAAATTGTGTCAACTGTGGGTCTGCTCAGCTAACGCCCTGCATAGTGGACTAACTAGGTTCACGTTAAAGAAGTCCTTTGGGGTGAGGGAGTGAGAATGCCTAATACAGGCTAAGAAAGACAAAAGGTAAAGCCAAGGGTACAGAATCCTAAGATGAAGCTGTTTTAAGTAGGCTGATTCAGCCTCTGGCATAGTGAAAATCTGGGGCTCTGAGTCAAAGGCTTTGGAAAGAGTTCCCCTTTATCTCCCTCCTCTACCCCGTAACTCCTCACATTTCCGGAAGGCTTCCCCCAAACCCCTCTCAGGTCTTAGAGAACATGGCTCTTTCTCTCCTCTTACCAAGACCCACTGCTTCAAGAGGTAACTCCCAGGACACATTGATCCCCACAATCTATTGGTCTTTGTGTATCGGAAATCACAAGATGGGATTTTCCAGCCACCCACCAGAGCAACTGAGAAGGGCTTCCTCTCATCCTCCCAAGCTACCACTCCTCCCAGAATCCGTATCTTATTTCTCACCTCCTCCACCTCTACCACTTAATTTGCTCTGCAGAGAAAGTCCCTAAGTTTTACTGGAAACCCAACTTCCATCCTAGCAGACCCTGTTGTCACAGAAGGGAATGAGCAGAGAATTGCAAGGCTAGCAGATGACTCCCCGGTTCATACAAAGACACATGGGGCTTCCCTGGTGGCGCAGTGGTTGGGAGTCCGCCTGCCGATGCAGGGGGCACGGGTTCGTGTCCCTGTCCGGGAAGATCCTACATGCCGTGGAGCCGCTGGGCCCGTGAGCCATGGCCGCTGAGCCTGTGCGTCCGGAGCCTGTGCTCCGCAATGGGAGAGGCCACAGCAGCGAGAGGCCCGCATACCGCAAAAAAAAAAAAAACCGCAAAACAAAAAACACACATGGTTCTCAGAGGCATTCTTCTCAAATCCGACGGTTGTTAACTGTTATCAACAGTTACTCTAATCCAACTGTCATCAAGTGTTGTTAACAATTTAATGATTTTCATGGACTCATGAAATTTATTTACAACTTTTTTTTAAACTGGAAAGACTTTTTTATGATGGACATTTAAAAATGCATAATCTCAGTATGAAATGAGATTTCATAATCTCATTTATGATTTTTTTTATTTTTAGAATCGCTTTCCACATGCATACATAATTTGCATAGTTCATCAGTACAGAGCATTTTGGATTATTCTGTTATTCCTTAGCAATATATCTAAACCTTTCTTGTGTTCCTGGATAGTGAGTATTTATGTCCCTTAGTTTCTTTATGTTATAGTTCTTGAAAGATATCTTTCAGACTTTGTCATCCATCTCTTGTGCATATGTTGAAAGGAAAACAACAGTGAAACAAATTGGTTGAGATATTTCTAAGGCAGTGACTGCCACTTGGCTGACAGCAGTATAAGAATCATCCTGATGTCAGAGATGTTAAAATAAAATGGAAACGATAATACATTCCCATGGACATACCGCTTTGCATAATAGCTTTTCCTCCCAGACCATCCCTCCCTTGTTTTGACCCTACAGAAATCCAGTATTGTGAATTTTGTGTTTATCATGTCCTTGTTTTTTTCTCCCCTTTTAGCAAATGTGTGCTAAACATGGAAGCCAACCGGGGCTTTGTCTGCCTCTCAATGGTCATGTGTGAGCCTTGTTTCTGAACCAGGAATGACTCTGAAGCTCCTAAAGAAGGAGAGGATCTTACTGGATGTCTTACTTAGAGTCCCTGAACTGGTGGCGGACTGGCTGTTCCTCAGTTTGCGAGCTGTCCTCCCGTCCTTTGTCAACTTTGGAGTTTCCATGGCCAGATGAGGACCAGTGGGAGGATGATTTCTGGGTCTTGTCCCCTCCTGTCCTGTGGTGACCTTCACGTGTCCTGCGGTGATGGGAACTTTTCCTCGATGAAGACGTGTCCTTCTTTTCTTTTTTTCTCTCCAGGCTTCATCCCTGGGGTGGAAGCCCTTCTGGCTTCCATCCCGTTCAGACATGTAGCCTTCGGTCTGCAAGGTGGAGACCACGGGGTCTGCGACCTTCCCTTCAGCTCTTCCAGCAGCAGGCTTGCTGGTTGTGACTGCAACTGGCAACACCATGCTCATGCTGCTCTCTGGACCATCTGCCCCCGTCGAGGATGTGCTGGCATCATCGGCCAAGACCAGGTTCGTGTCCTGCAAGGATAAGCTGGCAGCACCTGCAGTGTCCTCGCCGGATCCGCTTTCTCCTGGATCCTTGATGGTGGCTCCCGCCAGGCCCATGGTCAACCCTGCCGCTGCTCCTTCGGCGCTTTTCACGGCTGCAGTTGATCCATGGGGGGCACCTGCAATGGCCTCGCCAGATCCGCTTTCTCCTGGATCCTTGATGGTGGCTCCCGCCAGGCCCATGGTCAACCCTGCCGCTGATCCTTCGGCGCTTTTCACGGCTGCAGTTGATCCATGGGGGGCACCTGCAATGGCCTCGCCAGATCCGCTTTCTCCTGGATCCTTGATGGTGGCTCCAGCCAGGCCCATGGCCATTCCTGCCGCTGATCCTTCGGCGCTTTTCACGGCTGCATTTGATCCATGGGGGGCACCTGCAATGGCCTCGCCGGATCCGCTTTCTCCTGGATCCTTGATAATGGCTCCCGCCAGGCCCATGGACATCCCTGCCGCTGATCCTTCGATGCATTTCACGGCTGCAGTTGATCCATGGGGGGGCACCTGCAGTGGCCTCACCGGATCCGCTTTCTCCTGGATCCTTGATGGTGGCTCCCGCCAGACCGGTGGTCATCCCTGCCGCTGATCCTTCGGCGGTTTTCACGGCTGCAGTTGAGACATGGGGGGCACCTGCAATGGCCTCGCCGGAACCGCTTTCTCCTGTATCCGTGATGGTGCCTCCCGCCAGCCGATGGATATCCCTGTCGCTGATCCTTCGGCGCTTTTCACGGCTGCAGTTGATCCATGGCTGGGCACCTGCAATGGCCTCGCCGGAACCGCTTTCTCCTGAATCTTTGATGGTGGTTCCCGCCAGGCCCGTGGTCATCCCTGCCGGTGATCCTTCTGTGCTTTTCACGGCTGCAGTTGATCCATGGGGGGCACCTGCAATGGCCTCGCTGAATCCGCTTTCTCTTGGATCCTTGATGGTGGCTACAGCCAGGTCCGTGGTCATCCCTGCCGCTGATCCATCGGCACTTTTCACGGCTGCAGTTGATCCAAGGGGGGCACCTGCAGTGGCCTCGCCGGATCCGCTTTTTCCTGGATCCTTGACCGTGGCTCCCGCCAGGTCCGTGGTCATCCCTGCCGCTGATTCTTCGGAGCTTTTCACGGCTGCACTTGATGTGTGGTGGCACCTGCAATGGCCTCGCCGGATCCGCTTTCTCCAGGATCCTTGATGGTGGCTCCTTGATCGTGGCTCCAGCCAGGCCCATGGCCATTCCTGCCACTGTTCCTTCGTCGCTTTTCACGGCGGTAGTAGATCCATGGTGGGTACCTGCAATGGCCTCGCCGGATCTGCTTTCTCCTGGATCCTGGATAATGGCTCCCGCCAGGCCCATGGGCAACCCTGCCGCTGATCCTTCGGCGCTTTTCACGCCTGCAGTTGATCCATCGGGGATACCTGCAGTGGCCTCGCCGGATCCGCTTTCTCCTGGATCCTTGATGGTGGCTCCCGCCAGGCCCATGGTCATTCCTCCTGCTGATCCTTCGGCACTTTTTGTGGCTCCAGTCACGTCACGAAGCTTGTGAAGCCCAGCCTCATCCTGATCCCTTTCTCTGTGGAGCTCTGTGGTCTGAGCCAAGGGGAGGAGAATCAGGTAAGTTAGAGATGACAGAAAGTGAGATCTGAACTGTCTGCTCCTCTCTCATCCTGGAGCTGAGCAACTCAAGGGCTTATACTTAGAATAACCTTTGAGATCACCCAGTCTAAGCTCCCATTGGATGCTAGATCCCATCTACTGCACCGCTCTCAAACGGCCACTCCATTTTACTTGAACAGTCCCAGGGTCAGGGAAAGCACTGATACAGTTCTCCATGATACACACTTTAATTTTATACCCTTGTGCTTCTCTCTCTGCAGGACAGACTCCTAGAAGTGGGGTTCCCGGGTCAAGGGATGCACACCTTCTGCATTTTGGTGACTCCACGGGTTGGGCTGATTTGAATCAGCATGTCGGCGTCACGGGGAGACACAATGAAGGAAGGACTTCCTAACTGTGAATGATGTTCCACAACTGATGAGACTACCTGGGCTGGGGTAAGTGTTCAAGAAGAGACCAGACAGTCAGGATGCTGTAGGAGGGATTACAGCCCTGGTGAGGAGACCAGTGCAGCTGATAATGATACCTAAGGTCTCTCTGAAATTCAGCCCTGTGGGACAAGGTGGAGAAGCACTCGGAACCTCTCCAGTGTGGTGAATCCCATAGTGATAGCTCGTTTGTCCCTGACCCTTTTCAACAATAGAAGGTATTTCCCAGGTGAGTCTCAGAGAGCACCAAAGGCTATGAAGGACCAGCTTTGCCCTGCTCTCCCAAAGCACCCTGCCCCGTGTTCTTGAGTCTCTGTGGGTGCTTCCCACTAGGATTTTGGCATCCTCTGTAGTCGCTGCATCTCCAGTTTGGAGCATCGGGGTACTGCTGTAACTGTCTACCGGTGGTCTCAGGATATAGACAAGCTTTTCCCAATGGGAAAAGAGGTCTTTTTGTGCATCGGAAGAGGGGCACAGCTGCAGATAGAAAGTCCGGCCGGTAGCAAGATTCAGGCACAGCTGCTGTTTCTCACGGTTGTGGATGGAGATCTTGACAAACTTCAAGGGAAGCAGCCTGGTGAGCTCTAGGGTCTTCACGGGCTTGCAACCTCTCCCCTTGGTGATCCCGGCGCATCTGACATGCTCTTCACAGACTTTCGTTGTTCGGGCCAGCAGCATGACGTCAGGTAGTGGGAAGAGGGGGCTGGTGGATGCGACACCCACAGTCACCCTTCGGACGCGGTTGTCTAGGTCAATCAGTTCTCCTTTCTTGCTGACCTGGATAAAGTCGCTCTCAAACATGGGAGCGTACTTGAAAATGTCATACTCTCCTCCCTCGTACAGTTGTCGTTGCAGGACCCCCATGGAGGTCCTCAACACCCCCACTGAACAGTAGCTATTGGCCGTGTAATGAGGTAAACTCTCACTGCTCATGGCTCTCTTCGTTCAAGACAGAGCCACCAGCCACAAATTGAGTCTCGGAGAGAGAGAGGGAACGAAAGCAACTCGTCACCTCCCTGCAGGACTCTGCCAGAGTCTCTTGGCCCGACCATATTTATACCGCAAGTCCTTTGTGACCCGTCACCATCACATCGCACACCCCTTTGTTGAGCCTCCAAGTCCCCACCCCCTTGGGGCAGGCTCACCAGCCTCCCCCTAAACCAACCACCATGTCCATAGGGAACAGGCTGACCCTGCCAGGGTATAGGTGTGGGTAGGCTGGATAGTCTTTCTACTCAAAAGGTTGAGAAAACCCTCCTGCTTTTGTAAATATCTGGGTGGTTTCCAGTCTTGTTGTTGTTACAAATCTCCCTGCAGGGGTCATCTTCGTGCTTCTGCTGAATGATGTCCTGGGGATAAAATCCTGGAAGTGGACTGTGTACTTGCTAAGGGCAGGCATCCTATGGGAATTGCTGTTCTCTGTGTCCCCAGCGTATATAGCACAGTGCTGGCAGGAACTTAGAAAGAGTGCTACGTGTCAGAGTCCCACTGGTACTGTCATTTCCAGGATATGGAGAATTTTCTCACCCATTTTCTCTTTTCAAGGAGGCTAACTTTTGTTTATATTTATATTTATATTTATATTTTTTACAGTTTTAGAAACTTTTTATTGTGAAATATAACACACATTCATGAAAGTGCAGAAAGCATAAATATAGCTTAATGAGTAACAAGAAAGTGAACACCCTTGTAGCTGCCACCCAGAGCAAGAAATAGAACCCTGCCAGCCCCTCTTCTGCATGCTCCCTCCCCACAAAGGTAACCCAAACTTGGATTGTATTTATTTTCTTTTCCTTCTTCTTTTTTATTGATGTATAGTTGATTTACAATGTTGTGTTAATTTGTGTTGTGTTAATTTCTTCGGTTAATTTCTGATTCAGTTTTTTGTATACATACATTCTTTTTCCTATTCTTTTCCATTATGGTTTATCACAGGATACTGAATATAGTTCTCTGTGCTCTACAGTAGGACCCTGCTGTTTATCCATCCTGTAGTTTGTATCTGCTAATCCCAAACTCCCAATCCTTCCCTCCTTGACCCCTGCTTGTTTTTTTGTTTTTGTTTTTTTTTTTTTTTGCGGTACGCGGGCCTCTCACTGTTGTGGCCTCTCTCGTTGCGGAGCACAGGCTCCGGAGCCATGGCTCACGGGCCCAGCCGCTCCGCGGCATGTGGGGCCCTCCCGGACCGGGGCACGAACCCGTGTCCCCTGTGTCGGCAGGCAGACTCCCAACCACTGCGCCACCAGGGAAGCCCGAAGCTGAGCTCTTGAACTGGAGTGACCCTTCCGAGAGGGTCTGTGTTGGGCTACGACGGCCTGACCTTCACACTCCACATCAATCATTTCTTGCCGTGCACCTCGGGTGAGGAACCCAGGCAATTTCCAAACTCACTGCCAGCTGAAGGCTTTCTGTGGGATGCACCCCCAGCAGCTGGGGCCACAAGTCCTTCGTTGAAGAAATGCACCCCACGTGGATATTTCAAATGGAACGGTGTCTTTCAAAGCATACCCTCCAATCTCCTCATTATATAGATCCTGTGGCCCCAAATAGGAAGTAACATAAAGTCCCATATTAACAACCCCCCCAGCCAAATACTTCTTTTCACAGAAACCACAGTACCCTCCACAAAGTGCACATTTGATCAGGCCACTCCCCTCTTGAAAACATATCATGGCTTTGCATCACTCCAAGGTCAGAAATCAAACTCCTTTAAATGGACCTCAAAGCCTTGCATGGCGTGGCCCCTGCTGTGTTCCCCAGCATCACATCACGCTTGCTGTGCCAGCCACGACACTGCCTTCAATATGCCTCCCACCGTAGCACATCTTCAACAATCCTGTGAATGACCTTATTTTGCTGTAGGGAAAAAAACCCTTTCTAGTATGTATGTGTGTTGCCAGACTTGAAGTTTGGGACATTGGTCAGTTTGTAATCAACCATCCATTGCGTAATTGCACTTGCAGCTGCAGAATTGCTACCACGGTGATGAATATTGCTGTCCAAAATATTGGCCTTTATCTGATAGGGTGTACTGACTTGATACCCAAATTGATGTCTCCCTCCAGAGGAAGATGCCTGTCGCTTTGAAATACGTAGGTATCTGTGCATGTGTCTCTTGATGAACCGTCAAGATAGAAAAGGAAATCCAGAGCCAGTGCCAGGCAGGGCACGTTGCGGTGGGCAAGTCCCCACCTCCACTTTACTACTGCACTGGAGGTGTAAATTGTGTCAACTGTGGGTCTGCTCAGCTAACGCCCTGCATAGTGGACTAACTAGGTTCACGTTAAAGAAGTCCTTTGGGGTGAGGGAGTGAGAATGCCTAATACAGGCTAAGAAAGACAAAAGGTAAAGCCAAGGGTACAGAATCCTAAGATGAAGCTGTTTTAAGTAGGCTGATTCAGCCTCTGGCATGGTGAAAATCTGGGGCTCTGAGTCAAAGGCTTTGGAAAGAGTTCCCCTTTATCTCCCTCCTCTACCCCGTAACTCCTCACATTTCCGGAAGGCTTCCCCCAAACCCCTCTCAGGTCTTAGAGAACATGGCTCTTTCTCTCCTCTTACCAAGACCCACTGCTTCAAGAGGTAACTCCCAGGACACATTGATCCCCACAATCTATTGGTCTTTGTGTATCGGAAATCACAAGATGGGATTTTCCAGCCACCCACCAGAGCAACTGAGAAGGGCTTCCTCTCATCCTCCCAAGCTACCACTCCTCCCAGAATCCGTATCTTATTTCTCACCTCCTCCACCTCTACCACTTAATTTGCTCTGCAGAGAAAGTCCCTAAGTTTTACTGGAAACCCAACTTCCATCCTAGTAGACCCTGTTGTCACAGAAGGGAATGAGCAGAGAATTGCAAGGCTAGCAGATGACTCCCCGGTTCATACAAAGACACATGGGGCTTCCCTGGTGGCGCAGTGGTTGGGAGTCCGCCTGCCGATGCAGGGGGCACGGGTTCGTGTCCCTGTCCGGGAAGATCCTACATGCCGCTGAGCCTGTGCGTCCGGAGCCTGTGCTCCGCAATGGGAGAGGCCACAGCAGCGAGAGGCCCGCATACCGCAAAAAAAAAACAAACCACAAAACAAAAAACACACATGGTTCTCAGAGGCATTCTTCTCAAATCCGACGGTTGTTAACTGTTATCAACAGTTACTCTAATCCAACTGTTATCAAGTGTTGTTAACAATTTAATGATTTTCATGGACTCATGAAATTTATTTACAACTTTTTTTTAAACTGGAAAGACTTTTTTATGATGGACATTTAAAAATGCATAATCTCAGTATGAAATGAGATTTCATAATCTCATTTATGATTTTTTTTATTTTTAGAATCGCTTTCCACATGCATACATAATTTGCATAGTTCATCAGTACAGAGCATTTTGGATTATTCTGTTATTCCTTAGCAATATATCTAAACCTTTCTTGTGTTCCTGGATAGTGAGTATTTATGTCCCTTAGTTTCTTTATGTTATAGTTCTTGAAAGATATCTTTCAGACTTTGTCATCCATCTCTTGTGCATATATTGAAAGGAAAACAACAGTGAAACAAATTGGTTGAGATATTTCTAAGGCAGTGACTGCCACTTGGCTGACAGCAGTATAAGAATCATCCTGATGTCAGAGACGTTAAAATAAAATGGAAACGATAATACATTCCCATGGACATACCGCTTTGCATAATAGCTTTTCCTCCCAGACCATCCCTCCCTTGTTTTGACCCTACAGAAATCCAGTATTGTGAATTTTGTGTTTATCATGTCCTTGTTTTTTTCTCCCCTTTTAGCAAATGTGTGCTAAACATGGAAGCCAACCGGGGCTTTGTCTGCCTCTCAATGGTCATGTGTGAGCCTTGTTTCTGAACCAGGAATGACTCTGAAGCTCCTAAAGAAGGAGAGGATCTTACTGGATGTCTTACTTAGAGTCCCTGAACTGGTGGCGGACTGGCTGTTCCTCAGTTTGCGAGCTGTCCTCCCGTCCTTTGTCAACTTTGGAGTTTCCATGGCCAGATGAGGACCAGTGGGAGGATGATTTCTGGGTCTTGTCCCCTCCTGTCCTGTGGTGACCTTCACGTGTCCTGCGGTGATGGGAACTTTTCCTCGATGAAGACGTGTCCTTCTTTTCTTTTTTTCTCTCCAGGCTTCATCCCTGGGGTGGAAGCCCTTCTGGCTTCCATCCCGTTCAGACATGTAGCCTTCGGTCTGCAAGGTGGAGACCACGGGGTCTGCGACCTTCCCTTCAGCTCTTCCAGCAGCAGGCTTGCTGGTTGTGACTGCAACTGGCAACACCATGCTCATGCTGCTCTCTGGACCATCTGCCCCCGTCGAGGATGTGCTGGCATCATCGGCCAAGACCAGGTTCGTGTCCTGCAAGGATAAGCTGGCAGCACCTGCAGTGTCCTCGCCGGATCCGCTTTCTCCTGGATCCTTGATGGTGGCTCCCGCCAGGCCCATGGTCAACCCTGCCGCTGCTCCTTCGGCGCTTTTCACGGCTGCAGTTGATCCATGGGGGGCACCTGCAATGGCCTCGCCAGATCCGCTTTCTCCTGGATCCTTGATGGTGGCTCCCGCCAGGCCCATGGTCAACCCTGCCGCTGATCCTTCGGCGCTTTTCACGGCTGCAGTTGATCCATGGGGGGCACCTGCAATGGCCTCGCTGAATCCGCTTTCTCTTGGATCCTTGATGGTGGCTACAGCCAGGTCCGTGGTCATCCCTGCCGCTGATCCATCGGCACTTTTCACGGCTGCAGTTGATCCAAGGGGGGCACCTGCAGTGGCCTCGCCGGATCCGCTTTTTCCTGGATCCTTGACCGTGGCTCCCGCCAGGTCCGTGGTCATCCCTGCCGCTGATTCTTCGGAGCTTTTCACGGCTGCACTTGATGTGTGGTGGCACCTGCAATGGCCTCGCCGGATCCGCTTTCTCCAGGATCCTTGATGGTGGCTCCTTGATCGTGGCTCCAGCCAGGCCCATGGCCATTCCTGCCACTGTTCCTTCGTCGCTTTTCACGGCGGTAGTAGATCCATGGTGGGTACCTGCAATGGCCTCGCCGGATCTGCTTTCTCCTGGATCCTGGATAATGGCTCCCGCCAGGCCCATGGGCAACCCTGCCGCTGATCCTTCGGCGCTTTTCACGCCTGCAGTTGATCCATCGGGGATACCTGCAGTGGCCTCGCCGGATCCGCTTTCTCCTGGATCCTTGATGGTGGCTCCCGCCAGGCCCATGGTCATTCCTCCTGCTGATCCTTCGGCACTTTTTGTGGCTCCAGTCACGTCACGAAGCTTGTGAAGCCCAGCCTCATCCTGATCCCTTTCTCTGTGGAGCTCTGTGGTCTGAGCCAAGGGGAGGAGAATCAGGTAAGTTAGAGATGACAGAAAGTGAGATCTGAACTGTCTGCTCCTCTCTCATCCTGGAGCTGAGCAACTCAAGGGCTTATACTTAGAATAACCTTTGAGATCACCCAGTCTAAGCTCCCATTGGATGCTAGATCCCATCTACTGCACCGCTCTCAAACGGCCACTCCATTTTACTTGAACAGTCCCAGGGTCAGGGAAAGCACTGATACAGTTCTCCATGATACACACTTTAATTTTATACCCTTGTGCTTCTCTCTCTGCAGGACAGACTCCTAGAAGTGGGGTTCCCGGGTCAAGGGATGCACACCTTCTGCATTTTGGTGACTCCACGGGTTGGGCTGATTTGAATCAGCATGTCGGCGTCACGGGGAGACACAATGAAGGAAGGACTTCCTAACTGTGAATGATGTTCCACAACTGATGAGACTACCTGGGCTGGGGTAAGTGTTCAAGAAGAGACCAGACAGTCAGGATGCTGTAGGAGGGATTACAGCCCTGGTGAGGAGACCAGTGCAGCTGATATGATACCTAAGGTCTCTCTGAAATTCAGCCCTGTGGGACAAGGTGGAGAAGCACTCGGAACCTCTCCAGTGTGGTGAATCCCATAGTGATAGCTCGTTTGTCCCTGACCCTTTTCAACAATAGAAGGTATTTCCCAGGTGAGTCTCAGAGAGCACCAAAGGCTATGAAGGACCAGCTTTGCCCTGCTCTCCCAAAGCACCCTGCCCCGTGTTCTTGAGTCTCTGTGGGTGCTTCCCACTAGGATTTTGGCATCCTCTGTAGTCGCTGCATCTCCAGTTTGGAGCATCGGGGTACTGCTGTAACTGTCTACCGGTGGTCTCAGGATATAGACAAGCTTTTCCCAATGGGAAAAGAGGTCTTTTTGTGCATCGGAAGAGGGGCACAGCTGCAGATAGAAAGTCCGGCCGGTAGCAAGATTCAGGCACAGCTGCTGTTTCTCACGGTTGTGGATGGAGATCTTGACAAACTTCAAGGGAAGCAGCCTGGTGAGCTCTAGGGTCTTCACGGGCTTGCAACCTCTCCCCTTGGTGATCCCGGCGCATCTGACATGCTCTTCACAGACTTTCGTTGTTCGGGCCAGCAGCATGACGTCAGGTAGTGGGAAGAGGGGGCTGGTGGATGCGACACCCACAGTCACCCTTCGGACGCGGTTGTCTAGGTCAATCAGTTCTCCTTTCTTGCTGACCTGGATAAAGTCGCTCTCAAACATGGGAGCGTACTTGAAAATGTCATACTCTCCTCCCTCGTACAGTTGTCGTTGCAGGACCCCCATGGAGGTCCTCAACACCCCCACTGAACAGTAGCTATTGGCCGTGTAATGAGGTAAACTCTCACTGCTCATGGCTCTCTTCGTTCAAGACAGAGCCACCAGCCACAAATTGAGTCTCGGAGAGAGAGAGGGAACGAAAGCAACTCGTCACCTCCCTGCAGGACTCTGCCAGAGTCTCTTGGCCCGACCATATTTATACCGCAAGTCCTTTGTGACCCGTCACCATCACATCGCACACCCCTTTGTTGAGCCTCCAAGTCCCCACCCCCTTGGGGCAGGCTCACCAGCCTCCCCCTAAACCAACCACCATGTCCATAGGGAACAGGCTGACCCTGCCAGGGTATAGGTGTGGGTAGGCTGGATAGTCTTTCTACTCAAAAGGTTGAGAAAACCCTCCTGCTTTTGTAAATATCTGGGTGGTTTCCAGTCTTGTTGTTGTTACAAATCTCCCTGCAGGGGTCATCTTCGTGCTTCTGCTGAATGATGTCCTGGGGATAAAATCCTGGAAGTGGACTGTGTACTTGCTAAGGGCAGGCATCCTATGGGAATTGCTGTTCTCTGTGTCCCCAGCGTATATAGCACAGTGCTGGCAGGAACTTAGAAAGAGTGCTACGTGTCAGAGTCCCACTGGTACTGTCATTTCCAGGATATGGAGAATTTTCTCACCCATTTTCTCTTTTCAAGGAGGCTAACTTTTGTTTATATTTATATTTATATTTATATTTTTTACAGTTTTAGAAACTTTTTATTGTGAAATATAACACACATTCATGAAAGTGCAGAAAGCATAAATATAGCTTAATGAGTAACAAGAAAGTGAACACCCTTGTAGCTGCCACCCAGAGCAAGAAATAGAACCCTGCCAGCCCCTCTTCTGCATGCTCCCTCCCCACAAAGGTAACCCAAACTTGGATTGTATTTATTTTCTTTTCCTTCTTCTTTTTTATTGATGTATAGTTGATTTACAATGTTGTGTTAATTTGTGTTGTGTTAATTTCTTCGGTTAATTTCTGATTCAGTTTTTTGTATACATACATTCTTTTTCCTATTCTTTTCCATTATGGTTTATCACAGGATACTGAATATAGTTCTCTGTGCTCTACAGTAGGACCCTGCTGTTTATCCATCCTGTAGTTTGTATCTGCTAATCCCAAACTCCCAATCCTTCCCTCCTTGACCCCTGCTTGTTTTTTTGTTTGTTTTTTTTTTTTTTTTTTGCGGTACGCGGGCCTCTCACTGTTGTGGCCTCTCTCGTTGCGGAGCACAGGCTCCGGAGCCATGGCTCACGGGCCCAGCCGCTCCGCGGCATGTGGGGCCCTCCCGGACCGGGGCACGAACCCGTGTCCCCTGTGTCGGCAGGCAGACTCCCAACCACTGCGCCACCAGGGAAGCCCGAAGCTGAGCTCTTGAACTGGAGTGACCCTTCCGAGAGGGTCTGTGTTGGGCTACGACGGCCTGACCTTCACACTCCACATCAATCATTTCTTGCCGTGCACCTCGGGTGAGGAACCCAGGCAATTTCCAAACTCACTGCCAGCTGAAGGCTTTCTGTGGGATGCACCCCCAGCAGCTGGGGCCACAAGTCCTTCGTTGAAGAAATGCACCCCACGTGGATATTTCAAATGGAACGGTGTCTTTCAAAGCATACCCTCCAATCTCCTCATTATATAGATCCTGTGGCCCCAAATAGGAAGTAACATAAAGTCCCATATTAACAACCCCCCCAGCCAAATACTTCTTTTCACAGAAACCACAGTACCCTCCACAAAGTGCACATTTGATCAGGCCACTCCCCTCTTGAAAACATATCATGGCTTTGCATCACTCCAAGGTCAGAAATCAAACTCCTTTAAATGGACCTCAAAGCCTTGCATGGCGTGGCCCCTGCTGTGTTCCCCAGCATCACATCACGCTTGCTGTGCCAGCCACGACACTGCCTTCAATATGCCTCCCACCGTAGCACATCTTCAACAATCCTGTGAATGACCTTATTTTGCTGTAGGGAAAAAAACCCTTTCTAGTATGTATGTGTGTTGCCAGACTTGAAGTTTGGGACATTGGTCAGTTTGTAATCAACCATCCATTGCGTAATTGCACTTGCAGCTGCAGAATTGCTACCACGGTGATGAATATTGCTGTCCAAAATATTGGCCTTTATCTGATAGGGTGTACTGACTTGATACCCAAATTGATGTCTCCCTCCAGAGGAAGATGCCTGTCGCTTTGAAATACGTAGGTATCTGTGCATGTGTCTCTTGATGAACCGTCAAGATAGAAAAGGAAATCCAGAGCCAGTGCCAGGCAGGGCACGTTGCGGTGGGCAAGTCCCCACCTCCACTTTACTACTGCACTGGAGGTGTAAATTGTGTCAACTGTGGGTCTGCTCAGCTAACGCCCTGCATAGTGGACTAACTAGGTTCACGTTAAAGAAGTCCTTTGGGGTGAGGGAGTGAGAATGCCTAATACAGGCTAAGAAAGACAAAAGGTAAAGCCAAGGGTACAGAATCCTAAGATGAAGCTGTTTTAAGTAGGCTGATTCAGCCTCTGGCATGGTGAAAATCTGGGGCTCTGAGTCAAAGGCTTTGGAAAGAGTTCCCCTTTATCTCCCTCCTCTACCCCGTAACTCCTCACATTTCCGGAAGGCTTCCCCCAAACCCCTCTCAGGTCTTAGAGAACATGGCTCTTTCTCTCCTCTTACCAAGACCCACTGCTTCAAGAGGTAACTCCCAGGACACATTGATCCCCACAATCTATTGGTCTTTGTGTATCGGAAATCACAAGATGGGATTTTCCAGCCACCCACCAGAGCAACTGAGAAGGGCTTCCTCTCATCCTCCCAAGCTACCACTCCTCCCAGAATCCGTATCTTATTTCTCACCTCCTCCACCTCTACCACTTAATTTGCTCTGCAGAGAAAGTCCCTAAGTTTTACTGGAAACCCAACTTCCATCCTAGTAGACCCTGTTGTCACAGAAGGGAATGAGCAGAGAATTGCAAGGCTAGCAGATGACTCCCCGGTTCATACAAAGACACATGGGGCTTCCCTGGTGGCGCAGTGGTTGGGAGTCCGCCTGCCGATGCAGGGGGCACGGGTTCGTGTCCCTGTCCGGGAAGATCCTACATGCCGTGGAGCCACTGGGCCCGTGAGCCATGGCCGCTGAGCCTGTGCGTCCGGAGCCTGTGCTCCGCAATGGGAGAGGCCACAGCAGCGAGAGGCCCGCATACCGCAAAAAAAAACAAACCGCAAAACAAAAAACACACATGGTTCTCAGAGGCATTCTTCTCAAATCCGACGGTTGTTAACTGTTATCAACAGTTACTCTAATCCAACTGTCATCAAGTGTTGTTAACAATTTAATGATTTTCATGGACTCATGAAATTTTTTTACAACTTTTTTTTAAACTGGAAAGACTTTTTTATGATGGACATTTAAAAATGCATAATCTCAGTATGAAATGAGATTTCATAATCTCATTTATGATTTTTTTTATTTTTAGAATCGCTTTCCACATGCATACATAATTTGCATAGTTCATCAGTACAGAGCATTTTGGATTATTCTGTTATTCCTTAGCAATATATCTAAACCTTTCTTGTGTTCCTGGATAGTGAGTATTTATGTCCCTTAGTTTCTTTATGTTATAGTTCTTGAAAGATATCTTTCAGACTTTGTCATCCATCTCTTGTGCATATGTTGAAAGGAAAACAACAGTGAAACAAATTGGTTGAGATATTTCTAAGGCAGTGACTGCCACTTGGCTGACAGCAGTATAAGAATCATCCTGATGTCAGAGATGTTAAAATAAAATGGAAACGATAATACATTCCCATGGACATACCGCTTTGCATAATAGCTTTTCCTCCCAGACCATCCCTCCCTTGTTTTGACCCTACAGAAATCCAGTATTGTGAATTTTGTGTTTATCATGTCCTTGTTTTTTTCTCCCCTTTTAGCAAATGTGTGCTAAACATGGAAGCCAACCGGGGCTTTGTCTGCCTCTCAATGGTCATGTGTGAGCCTTGTTTCTGAACCAGGAATGACTCTGAAGCTCCTAAAGAAGGAGAGGATCTTACTGGATGTCTTACTTAGAGTCCCTGAACTGGTGGCGGACTGGCTGTTCCTCAGTTTGCGAGCTGTCCTCCCGTCCTTTGTCAACTTTGGAGTTTCCATGGCCAGATGAGGACCAGTGGGAGGATGATTTCTGGGTCTTGTCCCCTCCTGTCCTGTGGTGACCTTCACGTGTCCTGCGGTGATGGGAACTTTTCCTCGATGAAGACGTGTCCTTCTTTTCTTTTTTTCTCTCCAGGCTTCATCCCTGGGGTGGAAGCCCTTCTGGCTTCCATCCCGTTCAGACATGTAGCCTTCGGTCTGCAAGGTGGAGACCACGGGGTCTGCGACCTTCCCTTCAGCTCTTCCAGCAGCAGGCTTGCTGGTTGTGACTGCAACTGGCAACACCATGCTCATGCTGCTCTCTGGACCATCTGCCCCCGTCGAGGATGTGCTGGCATCATCGGCCAAGACCAGGTTCGTGTCCTGCAAGGATAAGCTGGCAGCACCTGCAGTGTCCTCGCCGGATCCGCTTTCTCCTGGATCCTTGATGGTGGCTCCCGCCAGGCCCATGGTCAACCCTGCCGCTGCTCCTTCGGCGCTTTTCACGGCTGCAGTTGATCCATGGGGGGCACCTGCAATGGCCTCGCCAGATCCGCTTTCTCCTGGATCCTTGATGGTGGCTCCCGCCAGGCCCATGGTCAACCCTGCCGCTGATCCTTCGGCGCTTTTCACGGCTGCAGTTGATCCATGGGGGGCACCTGCAATGGCCTCGCCAGATCCGCTTTCTCCTGGATCCTTGATGGTGGCTCCAGCCAGGCCCATGGCCATTCCTGCCGCTGATCCTTCGGCGCTTTTCACGGCTGCATTTGATCCATGGGGGGCACCTGCAATGGCCTCGCCGGATCCGCTTTCTCCTGGATCCTTGATAATGGCTCCCGCCAGGCCCATGGACATCCCTGCCGCTGATCCTTCGATGCATTTCACGGCTGCAGTTGATCCATGGGGGGGCACCTGCAGTGGCCTCACCGGATCCGCTTTCTCCTGGATCCTTGATGGTGGCTCCCGCCAGACCGGTGGTCATCCCTGCCGCTGATCCTTCGGCGGTTTTCACGGCTGCAGTTGAGACATGGGGGGCACCTGCAATGGCCTCGCCGGAACCGCTTTCTCCTGTATCCGTGATGGTGCCTCCCGCCAGCCGATGGATATCCCTGTCGCTGATCCTTCGGCCCTTTTCACGGCTGCAGTTGATCCATGGCTGGGCACCTGCAATGGCCTCGCCGGAACCGCTTTCTCCTGAATCTTTGATGGTGGTTCCCGCCAGGCCCGTGGTCATCCCTGCCGGTGATCCTTCTGTGCTTTTCACGGCTGCAGTTGATCCATGGGGGGCACCTGCAATGGCCTCGCTGAATCCGCTTTCTCTTGGATCCTTGATGGTGGCTACAGCCAGGTCCGTGGTCATCCCTGCCGCTGATCCATCGGCACTTTTCACGGCTGCAGTTGATCCAAGGGGGGCACCTGCAGTGGCCTCGCCGGATCCGCTTTTTCCTGGATCATTGACCGTGGCTCCCGCCAGGTCCGTGGTCATCCCTGCCGCTGATTCTTCGGAGCTTTTCACGGCTGCACTTGATGTGTGGTGGCACCTGCAATGGCCTCGCCGGATCCGCTTTCTCCAGGATCCTTGATGGTGGCTCCTTGATCGTGGCTCCAGCCAGGCCCATGGCCATTCCTGCCACTGTTCCTTCGTCGCTTTTCACGGCGGTAGTAGATCCATGGTGGGTACCTGCAATGGCCTCGCCGGATCTGCTTTCTCCTGGATCCTGGATAATGGCTCCCGCCAGGCCCATGGGCAACCCTGCCGCTGATCCTTCGGCGCTTTTCACGCCTGCAGTTGATCCATCGGGGATACCTGCAGTGGCCTCGCCGGATCCGCTTTCTCCTGGATCCTTGATGGTGGCTCCCGCCAGGCCCATGGTCATTCCTCCTGCTGATCCTTCGGCACTTTTTGTGGCTCCAGTCACGTCACGAAGCTTGTGAAGCCCAGCCTCATCCTGATCCCTTTCTCTGTGGAGCTCTGTGGTCTGAGCCAAGGGGAGGAGAATCAGGTAAGTTAGAGATGACAGAAAGTGAGATCTGAACTGTCTGCTCCTCTCTCATCCTGGAGCTGAGCAACTCAAGGGCTTATACTTAGAATAACCTTTGAGATCACCCAGTCTAAGCTCCCATTGGATGCTAGATCCCATCTACTGCACCGCTCTCAAACGGCCACTCCATTTTACTTGAACAGTCCCAGGGTCAGGGAAAGCACTGATACAGTTCTCCATGATACACACTTTAATTTTATACCCTTGTGCTTCTCTCTCTGCAGGACAGACTCCTAGAAGTGGGGTTCCCGGGTCAAGGGATGCACACCTTCTGCATTTTGGTGACTCCACGGGTTGGGCTGATTTGAATCAGCATGTCGGCGTCACGGGGAGACACAATGAAGGAAGGACTTCCTAACTGTGAATGATGTTCCACAACTGATGAGACTACCTGGGCTGGGGTAAGTGTTCAAGAAGAGACCAGACAGTCAGGATGCTGTAGGAGGGATTACAGCCCTGGTGAGGAGACCAGTGCAGCTGATATGATACCTAAGGTCTCTCTGAAATTCAGCCCTGTGGGACAAGGTGGAGAAGCACTCGGAACCTCTCCAGTGTGGTGAATCCCATAGTGATAGCTCGTTTGTCCCTGACCCTTTTCAACAATAGAAGGTATTTCCCAGGTGAGTCTCAGAGAGCACCAAAGGCTATGAAGGACCAGCTTTGCCCTGCTCTCCCAAAGCACCCTGCCCCGTGTTCTTGAGTCTCTGTGGGTGCTTCCCACTAGGATTTTGGCATCCTCTGTAGTCGCTGCATCTCCAGTTTGGAGCATCGGGGTACTGCTGTAACTGTCTACCGGTGGTCTCAGGATATAGACAAGCTTTTCCCAATGGGAAAAGAGGTCTTTTTGTGCATCGGAAGAGGGGCACAGCTGCAGATAGAAAGTCCGGCCGGTAGCAAGATTCAGGCACAGCTGCTGTTTCTCACGGTTGTGGATGGAGATCTTGACAAACTTCAAGGGAAGCAGCCTGGTGAGCTCTAGGGTCTTCACGGGCTTGCAACCTCTCCCCTTGGTGATCCCGGCGCATCTGACATGCTCTTCACAGACTTTCGTTGTTCGGGCCAGCAGCATGACGTCAGGTAGTGGGAAGAGGGGGCTGGTGGATGCGACACCCACAGTCACCCTTCGGACGCGGTTGTCTAGGTCAATCAGTTCTCCTTTCTTGCTGACCTGGATAAAGTCGCTCTCAAACATGGGAGCGTACTTGAAAATGTCATACTCTCCTCCCTCGTACAGTTGTCGTTGCAGGACCCCCATGGAGGTCCTCAACACCCCCACTGAACAGTAGCTATTGGCCGTGTAATGAGGTAAACTCTCACTGCTCATGGCTCTCTTCGTTCAAGACAGAGCCACCAGCCACAAATTGAGTCTCGGAGAGAGAGAGGGAACGAAAGCAACTCGTCACCTCCCTGCAGGACTCTGCCAGAGTCTCTTGGCCCGACCATATTTATACCGCAAGTCCTTTGTGACCCGTCACCATCACATCGCACACCCCTTTGTTGAGCCTCCAAGTCCCCACCCCCTTGGGGCAGGCTCACCAGCCTCCCCCTAAACCAACCACCATGTCCATAGGGAACAGGCTGACCCTGCCAGGGTATAGGTGTGGGTAGGCTGGATAGTCTTTCTACTCAAAAGGTTGAGAAAACCCTCCTGCTTTTGTAAATATCTGGGTGGTTTCCAGTCTTGTTGTTGTTACAAATCTCCCTGCAGGGGTCATCTTCGTGCTTCTGCTGAATGATGTCCTGGGGATAAAATCCTGGAAGTGGACTGTGTACTTGCTAAGGGCAGGCATCCTATGGGAATTGCTGTTCTCTGTGTCCCCAGCGTATATAGCACAGTGCTGGCAGGAACTTAGAAAGAGTGCTACGTGTCAGAGTCCCACTGGTACTGTCATTTCCAGGATATGGAGAATTTTCTCACCCATTTTCTCTTTTCAAGGAGGCTAACTTTTGTTTATATTTATATTTATATTTATATTTTTTACAGTTTTAGAAACTTTTTATTGTGAAATATAACACACATTCATGAAAGTGCAGAAAGCATAAATATAGCTTAATGAGTAACAAGAAAGTGAACACCCTTGTAGCTGCCACCCAGAGCAAGAAATAGAACCCTGCCAGCCCCTCTTCTGCATGCTCCCTCCCCACAAAGGTAACCCAAACTTGGATTGTATTTATTTTCTTTTCCTTCTTCTTTTTTATTGATGTATAGTTGATTTACAATGTTGTGTTAATTTGTGTTGTGTTAATTTCTTCGGTTAATTTCTGATTCAGTTTTTTGTATACATACATTCTTTTTCCTATTCTTTTCCATTATGGTTTATCACAGGATACTGAATATAGTTCTCTGTGCTCTACAGTAGGACCCTGCTGTTTATCCATCCTGTAGTTTGTATCTGCTAATCCCAAACTCCCAATCCTTCCCTCCTTGACCCCTGCTTGTTTTTTTGTTTTTTTTTTTTTTTTTTTTTTGCGGTACGCGGGCCTCTCACTGTTGTGGCCTCTCTCGTTGCGGAGCACAGGCTCCGGAGCCATGGCTCACGGGCCCAGCCGCTCCGCGGCATGTGGGGCCCTCCCGGACCGGGGCACGAACCCGTGTCCCCTGTGTCGGCAGGCAGACTCCCAACCACTGCGCCACCAGGGAAGCCCGAAGCTGAGCTCTTGAACTGGAGTGACCCTTCCGAGAGGGTCTGTGTTGGGCTACGACGGCCTGACCTTCACACTCCACATCAATCATTTCTTGCCGTGCACCTTGGGTGAGGAACCCAGGCAATTTCCAAACTCACTGCCAGCTGAAGGCTTTCTGTGGGATGCACCCCCAGCAGCTGGGGCCACAAGTCCTTCGTTGAAGAAATGCACCCCACGTGGATATTTCAAATGGAACGGTGTCTTTCAAAGCATACCCTCCAATCTCCTCATTATATAGATCCTGTGGCCCCAAATAGGAAGTAACATAAAGTCCCATATTAACAACCCCCCCAGCCAAATACTTCTTTTCACAGAAACCACAGTACCCTCCACAAAGTGCACATTTGATCAGGCCACTCCCCTCTTGAAAACATATCATGGCTTTGCATCACTCCAAGGTCAGAAATCAAACTCCTTTAAATGGACCTCAAAGCCTTGCATGGCGTGGCCCCTGCTGTGTTCCCCAGCATCACATCACGCTTGCTGTGCCAGCCACGACACTGCCTTCAATATGCCTCCCACCGTAGCACATCTTCAACAATCCTGTGAATGACCTTATTTTGCTGTAGGGAAAAAAACCCTTTCTAGTATGTATGTGTGTTGCCAGACTTGAAGTTTGGGACATTGGTTAGTTTGTAATCAACCATCCATTGCCTAATTGCACTTGCAGCTGCAGAATTGCTACCACGGTGATGAATATTGCTGTCCAAAATATTGGCCTTTATCTGATAGGGTGTACTGACTTGATACCCAAATTGATGTCTCCCTCCAGAGGAAGATGCCTGTTGCTTTGAAATACGTAGGTATCTGTGCATGTGTCTCTTGATGAACCGTCAAGATAGAAAAGGAAATCCAGAGCAAGTGCCAGGCAGGGCACGTTGCGGTGGGCAAGTCCCCACCTCCACTTTACTACTGCACTGGAGGTGTAAATTGTGTCAACTGTGGGTCTGCTCAGCTAACGCCCTGCATAGTGGACTAACTAGGTTCACGTTAAAGAAGTCCTTTGGGGTGAGGGAGTGAGAATGCCTAATACAGGCTAAGAAAGACAAAAGGTAAAGCCAAGGGTACAGAATCCTAAGATGAAGCTGTTTTAAGTAGGCTGATTCAGCCTCTGGCATAGTGAAAATCTGGGGCTCTGAGTCAAAGGCTTTGGAAAGAGTTCCCCTTTATCTCCCTCCTCTACCCCATAACTCCTCACATTTCCGGAAGGCTTCCCCCAAACCCCTCTCAGGTCTTAGAGAACATGGCTCTTTCTCTCCTCTTACCAAGACCCACTGCTTCAAGAGGTAACTCCCAGGACACATTGATCCCCACAATCTATTGGTCTTTGTGTATCGGAAATCACAAGATGGGATTTTCCAGCCACCCACCAGAGCAACTGAGAAGGGCTTCCTCTCATCCTCCCAAGCTACCACTCCTCCCAGAATCCGTATCTTATTTCTCACCTCCTCCACCTCTACCACTTAATTTGCTCTGCAGAGAAAGTCCCTAAGTTTTACTGGAAACCCAACTTCCATCCTAGTAGACCCTGTTGTCACAGAAGGGAATGAGCAGAGAATTGCAAGGCTAGCAGATGACTCCCCGGTTCATACAAAGACACATGGGGCTTCCCTGGTGGCGCAGTGGTTGGGAGTCCGCCTGCCGATGCAGGGGGCACGGGTTCGTGTCCCTGTCCGGGAAGATCCTACATGCCGTGGAGCCACTGGGCCCGTGAGCCATGGCCGCTGAGCCTGTGCGTCCGGAGCCTGTGCTCCGCAATGGGAGAGGCCACAGCAGCGAGAGGCCCGCATACCGCAAAAAAAAAACAAACCGCAAAACAAAAAACACACATGGTTCTCAGAGGCATTCTTCTCAAATCCGACGGTTGTTAACTGTTATCAACAGTTACTCTAATCCAACTGTCATCAAGTGTTGTTAACAATTTAATGATTTTCATGGACTCATGAAATTTTTTTACAACTTTTTTTTAAACTGGAAAGACTTTTTTATGATGGACATTTAAAAATGCATAATCTCAGTATGAAATGAGATTTCATAATCTCATTTATGATTTTTTTTATTTTTAGAATCGCTTTCCACATGCATACATAATTTGCATAGTTCATCAGTACAGAGCATTTTGGATTATTCTGTTATTCCTTAGCAATATATCTAAACCTTTCTTGTGTTCCTGGATAGTGAGTATTTATGTCCCTTAGTTTCTTTATGTTATAGTTCTTGAAAGATATCTTTCAGACTTTGTCATCCATCTCTTGTGCATATGTTGAAAGGAAAACAACAGTGAAACAAATTGGTTGAGATATTTCTAAGGCAGTGACTGCCACTTGGCTGACAGCAGTATAAGAATCATCCTGATGTCAGAGATGTTAAAATAAAATGGAAACGATAATACATTCCCATGGACATACCGCTTTGCATAATAGCTTTTCCTCCCAGACCATCCCTCCCTTGTTTTGACCCTACAGAAATCCAGTATTGTGAATTTTGTGTTTATCATGTCCTTGTTTTTTTCTCCCCTTTTAGCAAATGTGTGCTAAACATGGAAGCCAACCGGGGCTTTGTCTGCCTCTCAATGGTCATGTGTGAGCCTTGTTTCTGAACCAGGAATGACTCTGAAGCTCCTAAAGAAGGAGAGGATCTTACTGGATGTCTTACTTAGAGTCCCTGAACTGGTGGCGGACTGGCTGTTCCTCAGTTTGCGAGCTGTCCTCCCGTCCTTTGTCAACTTTGGAGTTTCCATGGCCAGATGAGGACCAGTGGGAGGATGATTTCTGGGTCTTGTCCCCTCCTGTCCTGTGGTGACCTTCACGTGTCCTGCGGTGATGGGAACTTTTCCTCGATGAAGACGTGTCCTTCTTTTCTTTTTTTCTCTCCAGGCTTCATCCCTGGGGTGGAAGCCCTTCTGGCTTCCATCCCGTTCAGACATGTAGCCTTCGGTCTGCAAGGTGGAGACCACGGGGTCTGCGACCTTCCCTTCAGCTCTTCCAGCAGCAGGCTTGCTGGTTGTGACTGCAACTGGCAACACCATGCTCATGCTGCTCTCTGGACCATCTGCCCCCGTCGAGGATGTGCTGGCATCATCGGCCAAGACCAGGTTCGTGTCCTGCAAGGATAAGCTGGCAGCACCTGCAGTGTCCTCGCCGGATCCGCTTTCTCCTGGATCCTTGATGGTGGCTCCCGCCAGGCCCATGGTCAACCCTGCCGCTGCTCCTTCGGCGCTTTTCACGGCTGCAGTTGATCCATGGGGGGCACCTGCAATGGCCTCGCCAGATCCGCTTTCTCCTGGATCCTTGATGGTGGCTCCCGCCAGGCCCATGGTCAACCCTGCCGCTGATCCTTCGGCGCTTTTCACGGCTGCAGTTGATCCATGGGGGGCACCTGCAATGGCCTCGCCAGATCCGCTTTCTCCTGGATCCTTGATGGTGGCTCCAGCCAGGCCCATGGCCATTCCTGCCGCTGATCCTTCGGCGCTTTTCACGGCTGCATTTGATCCATGGGGGGCACCTGCAATGGCCTCGCCGGATCCGCTTTCTCCTGGATCCTTGATAATGGCTCCCGCCAGGCCCATGGACATCCCTGCCGCTGATCCTTCGATGCATTTCACGGCTGCAGTTGATCCATGGGGGGGCACCTGCAGTGGCCTCACCGGATCCGCTTTCTCCTGGATCCTTGATGGTGGCTCCCGCCAGACCGGTGGTCATCCCTGCCGCTGATCCTTCGGCGGTTTTCACGGCTGCAGTTGAGACATGGGGGGCACCTGCAATGGCCTCGCTGAATCCGCTTTCTCTTGGATCCTTGATGGTGGCTACAGCCAGGTCCGTGGTCATCCCTGCCGCTGATCCATCGGCGCTTTTCACGGCTGCAGTTGATCCAAGGGGGGCACCTGCAGTGGCCTCGCCGGATCCGCTTTTTCCTGGATCCTTGACCGTGGCTCCCGCCAGGTCCGTGGTCATCCCTGCCGCTGATTCTTCGGAGCTTTTCACGGCTGCACTTGATCTATGGTGGCACCTGCAATGGCCTCGCCGGATCCGCTTTCTCCAGGATCCTTGATGGTGGCTCCTTGATCGTGGCTCCAGCCAGGCCCATGGCCATTCCTGCCGCTGATCCTTCGGCGCTTTTCACGCCTGCAGTTGATCCATCGGGGATACCTGCAGTGGCCTCGCCGGATCCGCTTTCTCCTGGATCCTTGATGGTGGCTCCCGCCAGGCCCATGGTCATTCCTCCTGCTGATCCTTCGGCACTTTTTGTGGCTCCAGTCACGTCACGAAGCTTGTGAAGCCCAGCCTCATCCTGATCCCTTTCTCTGTGGAGCTCTGTGGTCTGAGCCAAGGGGAGGAGAATCAGGTAAGTTAGAGATGACAGAAAGTGAGATCTGAACTGTCTGCTCCTCTCTCATCCTGGAGCTGAGCAACTCAAGGGCTTATACTTAGAATAACCTTTGAGATCACCCAGTCTAAGCTCCCATTGGATGCTAGATCCCATCTACTGCACCGCTCTCAAACGGCCACTCCATTTTACTTGAACAGTCCCAGGGTCAGGGAAAGCACTGATACAGTTCTCCATGATACACACTTTAATTTTATACCCTTGTGCTTCTCTCTCTGCAGGACAGACTCCTAGAAGTGGGGTTCCCGGGTCAAGGGATGCACACCTTCTGCATTTTGGTGACTCCACGGGTTGGGCTGATTTGAATCAGCATGTCGGCGTCACGGGGAGACACAATGAAGGAAGGACTTCCTAACTGTGAATGATGTTCCACAACTGATGAGACTACCTGGGCTGGGGTAAGTGTTCAAGAAGAGACCAGACAGTCAGGATGCTGTAGGAGGGATTACAGCCCTGGTGAGGAGACCAGTGCAGCTGATAATGATACCTAAGGTCTCTCTGAAATTCAGCCCTGTGGGACAAGGTGGAGAAGCACTCGGAACCTCTCCAGTGTGGTGAATCCCATAGTGATAGCTCGTTTGTCCCTGACCCTTTTCAACAATAGAAGGTATTTCCCAGGTGAGTCTCAGAGAGCACCAAAGGCTATGAAGGACCAGCTTTGCCCTGCTCTCCCAAAGCACCCTGCCCCGTGTTCTTGAGTCTCTGTGGGTGCTTCCCACTAGGATTTTGGCATCCTCTGTAGTCGCTGCATCTCCAGTTTGGAGCATCGGGGTACTGCTGTAACTGTCTACCGGTGGTCTCAGGATATAGACAAGCTTTTCCCAATGGGAAAAGAGGTCTTTTTGTGCATCGGAAGAGGGGCACAGCTGCAGATAGAAAGTCCGGCCGGTAGCAAGATTCAGGCACAGCTGCTGTTTCTCACGGTTGTGGATGGAGATCTTGACAAACTTCAAGGGAAGCAGCCTGGTGAGCTCTAGGGTCTTCACGGGCTTGCAACCTCTCCCCTTGGTGATCCCGGCGCATCTGACATGCTCTTCACAGACTTTCGTTGTTCGGGCCAGCAGCATGACGTCAGGTAGTGGGAAGAGGGGGCTGGTGGATGCGACACCCACAGTCACCCTTCGGACGCGGTTGTCTAGGTCAATCAGTTCTCCTTTCTTGCTGACCTGGATAAAGTCGCTCTCAAACATGGGAGCGTACTTGAAAATGTCATACTCTCCTCCCTCGTACAGTTGTCGTTGCAGGACCCCCATGGAGGTCCTCAACACCCCCACTGAACAGTAGCTATTGGCCGTGTAATGAGGTAAACTCTCACTGCTCATGGCTCTCTTCGTTCAAGACAGAGCCACCAGCCACAAATTGAGTCTCGGAGAGAGAGAGGGAACGAAAGCAACTCGTCACCTCCCTGCAGGACTCTGCCAGAGTCTCTTGGCCCGACCATATTTATACCGCAAGTCCTTTGTGACCCGTCACCATCACATCGTACACCCCTTTGTTGAGCCTCCAAGTCCCCACCCCCTTGGGGCAGGCTCACCAGCCTCCCCCTAAACCAACCACCATGTCCATAGGGAACAGGCTGACCCTGCCAGGGTATAGGTGTGGGTAGGCTGGATAGTCTTTCTACTCAAAAGGTTGAGAAAACCCTCCTGCTCTTGTAAATATCTGGGTGGCTTCCAGTCTTGTTGTTGTTACAGATCTCCATCATCTTGGCGCTTCTGCTGAATGATGTCCTGGGGATAAAATCCTGGAAGTGGACCGTGTACTTGCTAAGGGCAGGCATCCTATGGGGATTGCTGTTCTCTGTGCCCCCAGCGTATACAGCCCAGTGCTGGCAGGAACTTAGAAAGAGTGCTGCTACCTGTCAGAGTCCCACTGGTACTGTCATTTCCAGGATATGGAGAATTTTCTCACCCATTTTCTCTTTTCAAGGAGGCTAACTTTTTATATTTGTGGTTTTTTTTTTTTACAGTTTTAGAAACTGTTTTTATTGTGAAATACAACACACACTCATGAAAGTGCACAAACCATAAATATATAGCTTAATGAGTAACAAGAAAGTGAGCACCCTTGTAGCTGCCACCCAGAGCAAGAAATAGAACCCTGCCAGCCCCTCTTCTGCATGCTCCCTCCCCACAAAGGGAACCCAACCTTGGCTTCTATTTTTTTTCTTTTCCCCCTTCTTTTTTATTGACAGTGTAGTTGATTTACAAGGTTGTATTCGTTTCTGTTGTGTTAATTTCTGATTCAGTTTCATGTGTATTCTTTGTATATTTCATGTATAGTCTTTTTCCTATTCTTTTCCATTATGGTTTATCACAGGATACTGACTATAGTTCTCTGTGCTCTACAGTAGGACCCTGCTGTTTATCCACCCTGTAGTTTGTATCTGCTAATCCCAAACTCCCAATCCTTCCCCGCCCCCAACCCCACTGAAAACCCCAAGTCTCTTCCCTATGTCTGGGAGTCTGTTTCTGTTTTGCAGATATGTTCATTTGCGTCGTACTTTAGAGTCCACGTATAAGGGCTATCATGTGGTGAGAAATGTTATTTTTTAAATAGGCTTCCCAGGTGATCCTTATGCATGTGAATGTTGGAGAACTACTGTCTTCCACTGTAAAGTTATGGCATACTGGGGCTGAAAGAGGCCCCCCAGACCTCCTAGCCCAGTGGTTTTCCAACTTGGCTGCTGCACAGTAGAATTATTGGGTGAGATTTTTAAAACTCCCGGTGCTGGAGGGCTTACCCCACCTAAATGTCATCAGAATCTCTGGGATTGGGGTCAGGCTATCAATGTTTGTTTGTTTGTTTGTTTGTTTGTTTTGAAGCTCCCCAGGGAACTCCCAACATACAACCAAGGGTAAGAATCACTGCAGCGGTCCAATCCATTGGTTTTACAGTTGGGGACCCCGTGGCTGCCCACAGAGGTACCATTACAGAGAGGCAGAGTGACCCAGGAGAGTCAGTGGCCCAGACAGGATAGGAACTCAGATTTCCTGACTCCTCGTTGGTGCTGCTTCTACCATAAAGATTGTGTCCCTTTGTTGAGCCAATGACAACCCTGATCCCCCCCGTGTTCTGTTTTACCCTACACAAAGTAAAATAACTCCCAATGGTTTCATTTCCTTACAAGCCAGAGAGAGTTTCTGTTTTCATAAGGTGAACCTCTGACCCCAGCTATGGCCTAAAGCTCAGCCCCGGCTGCAGACTTGTCCTCCCTCCACCCTACGTGCCCTGGAGAAGCCTTGCTGGGAAAACAGGCTTCTCTTTCGGGCAGTGGCTATGCACGTGTGACCTGCGAGCAAGCGACCAAAACCTTTTTCTGTGCTTATTTCCTTGCCTTCTACAGAGTGCCCATAACCAAACCAAAGGGCTTTGCTGAGAAAAGGATGGTTTTTCCATAACATAGCCTCGTGCTAGGCACAGCACGGCACAGACACCCCGTAAATACTTGATGAATTCAGTAATTAATTCAGCAACGCAAGTTTACACATCACGCAGTCACCTCCCCCAGCTTATCTTCTCCCCAAACTATATTTACATAGTAAATCTTATTTCCAAAGATTCGCAACCTCGCAATGAACATTTCTGTATAGTGCATCTATTTCCAGCCCTAGTGAATGGCTGAATGATACTTAATACCTATCTTGTACAACAAAATTTTGATTCTGGGGTCTCAGGCCAAAGCACAATTCGCATCACAGAAGTCACTGTCAAGTCCCTACCAGGCGAGGGGACATAGAAAACACAAGATAGCATTTCTTTTGGAGTTGTACGGTTTCCTTTATTAAAGAAAGTAGGAACTGCCTCTCTAGGGAAGGACCCAAGCCAACCGGGGCTTTGTCTACCTCCCAGTGGTCATGTGTGAGCCTTGGTGCTGAATCAGGAGTGACTGAAGCGCCTAAAGAAGGAGAGGATCTCACTGGATGCCTTACTTAGAGTCCCCGAACTGGTGGCGGGCTGGCTCTTCCTCCGTCTGCGAGCTGTCCTCCCCTCCTTGGTCAACTTTGGGGTTTTCATGGCCGCATGAGGACCAGTGGGAGGATGCTTTCTGGGTCTTGTCCCCTCGTGTCCTGTGGTGACCTTCACCTGTCCTGCGGTGATGGGAACTTTTCCTCGATGAAGACGTGTCCTTCTTTCCTTTTTTTCCTTCCAGGCTTCATCCCTGGGGTGGGAGACCTTCTGGCTTCCATCCCCTTCAGACGTGTAGCCTTCGCTCTGCAAGGTGGAGACCACGGGGGCTGCGACCTTCCCTTCAGCTCTTCCAGCAGCAGGCTTGCTGGTTGTGACTGCACCTGGCAACACCATGCTCATGCTGCTCTCTGGACCATCTGCCCCCGTCGAGGATGTGCTGGCAACATCCGCCGAGACCAGGCTCGTGTCCTGCAGGGATAGGCTGGCAGCACCTGCAGTGGCCTGGCCGGATCCGCTTTCTCCTGGATCCTCGATGGTGGCTCCCGCCAGGCCCACGGTCATCCCTGCC
The DNA here is from genome assembly GCF_964165515.1 of Mesoplodon bidens. Classification (NCBI taxonomy): domain Eukaryota; kingdom Metazoa; phylum Chordata; class Mammalia; order Artiodactyla; family Ziphiidae; genus Mesoplodon; species Mesoplodon bidens. Next base: position 70,552 of record NW_027671722.1, on the reverse strand, counting down.
GCCGATCCTTCGGCGCCTTTCAGGGCTGCAGGTGACCCACGGGGGGCATGATGGATTCCCTCTCCCCCCACATAAGCACAAGACGTGGCTCCAGTCACGTCACGAAGCTTGCGAAGCCCAACCTCATCCTGATCCCTTTCTCTGTGGAGCTCTGTGGTCTGAGCCAAGGGGAGGAGAGACAGGTAAGATAGAGATGACAGAAAGTGAGCTCAGAACTGTCCGCTCCTCTCTCATCCTGGAGCTGAGCAACTCAAGGCCTTATACTTAGAATAACCTTTGAAATCACCCAGTCTAAGCTCCCATTGGATGCAAGACCCCATCTACTGCACCCCTGTCAAACGGCCACTCCACTGTACTTGAACAGTCCCAGGGCCAGGGAGAGCACTGATACAATTCTCCATGATGCTATGCACTTTAACTTTATACCCTTGTGCTTCTCTCCCTGCAGGACAGATTCCTAGAAGTGGGGTTCCTGGGTCAAGGGATGCACACCTTCTACATTTTGGTGACTCCACGGGTTGGGCTGATTTGAGTCAGCATGTCGGAGTCCCGGGGAGACACAATGAAGGAAGGACTTCCTAGCTGTGAATGATGTTCCCCACCTGCTGAGACTACCTGGGCTGGGGTAAGTGTTCAGGAAGAGAGCAGACAGTCAGGATGCTGTAGGAGGGATTACAGCCCTGGTGATGAGACCAGTGCAGCCGAGATGATACCTAAGGTCTCTCTGAAATTCGGCCTCGTGGGACAAGGTGGAGAAGCACTCGGAACCTCTCCCGTGTGGGGACTCCCGTAGTGATAGCTCGTTTGTCCCTGACCCTTTTCAACGGTAGAAGGTATTTCCCAGGCGAGTCTCAGAGAGCACCAAAGGCTATGAAGGACCAGCTTTGCCCTGCTCTCCCAAAGCACCCTGCCCCGTGTTCTTGAGTCCCTGTCGGTGCTTACCACTAGGATGTTGGCATCCTCTGTAGTCGCTGCATCTCCAGTTTGGAGCATCGGGGTACTGCTGTAACTGTCTACCGGTGGTCTCAGGATATAGACAAGCTTTTCCCAATAGGAAAAGAGGTCTTCTTGTGCGTCGGAAGAGGGGCACAGCTGCAGGTAGAAAGTCCGGCCGGTAGCAAGATTCAGGCACAGCTGCTGTTTCTCCCGGTTGTGGATGGAGATCTTGACAAACTTCAAGGGGAGCAGCCTGGTGAGCTCTAGGGTCTTCACGGGCTTGCAACCTCTCCCCTTGGTGACCCCGGCACAGACTCTCCTTGGTCGGGCCAGCAGCATGACGTCAGGTAGCGGGAAGAGGGGGCTGGTGGATGCGACGCCCACAGTCACCGTTCGGACGCGGTTGTCTAGGTCAATCAGTTCTCCTTCCTTGCTGACCTGGATAAAGTCGCTCTCCAACATGGGAGCGTGCTTGAAAATGTCATACTCTCCTCCCTCGTACAGTTGTCGTTGCAGGACCCCCATGGAGGTCCTCGACACCCCCACTGAACAGTAGCTGTTGGCCGTGTAATGAGGTAAACTCTCACTGCTCATGGCTCTCTTCGTTCAAGACAGAGCCACCAGCCACAATTGAGTCTCAGAGGGAGAGAGAGAGAGGGAACGAAAGCACCTCGTCACCTCCCTGCAGGACTCTGCCAGAGTCTCTTGACCCGACCCTATTTATACCGCAAGCCCTTTGTGACCCGTCACCATCGCATCACACACCCCTTTGTTGAGCGTCCAAGCCCCCACCCCCTTGGGGCAGGCTCACCAGCCTCCCCCTAAACCAACCACCACGTCCATAGGGAAGAGGCTGACCCTGCCAGGGTATAGGTGTGGGTAGGCTGGATAGTCTTTCTACTCAAAAGGTTGAGAAAACCCTCCTGCTCTTGTAAATATCTGGGTGGCTTCCAGTCTTGTTGTTGTTACAGATCTCCATCATCTTGGCGCTTCTGCTGAATGATGTCCTGGGGATAAAATCCTGGAAGTGGACCGTGTACTTGCTAAGGGCAGGCATCCTATGGGGATTGCTGTTCTCTGTGCCCCCAGCGTATACAGCCCAGTGCTGGCAGGAACTTAGAAAGAGTGCTGCTACCTGTCAGAGTCCCACTGGTACTGTCATTTCCAGGATATGGAGAATTTTCTCACCCATTTTCTCTTTTCAAGGAGGCTAACTTTTGTTTATATTTATATTTATATTTCTTACAGTTTTAGAAACTTTTTATTGTGAAATATAACACACATTCATGAAAGTGCAGAAAGCATAAATATAGCTTAATGAGTAACAACAAAGTGAACACCCTTGTAGCTGCCACCCAGAGCAAGAAATAGATCCCTGCCAGCCCCTCTTCTGCATGCTCCCTCCCCACAAAGGTAACCCAAACTTGGATTGTATTTATTTTCTTTTCCTTCTTCTTTTTTATTAATGTATAGTTGATTTACAATGTTGTGTTAATTTGTGTTGTGTTAATTTCTTCGGTTAATTTCTGATTCAGTTTTTTGTATACATACATTCTTTTTCCTATTCTTTTCCATTATGGTTTATCACAGGATACTGAATATAGTTCTCTGTGCTCTACAGTAGGACCCTGCTGTTTATCCATCCTGTAGTTTGTATCTGCTAATCCCAAACTCCCAATCCTTCCCTCCTTGACCCCTGCTTGTTTTTTTGTTTGTTTTTTTTTTTTTTTTTTGCGGTACGCGGGCCTCTCACTGTTGTGGCCTCTCTCGTTGCGGAGCACAGGCTCCGGAGCCATGGCTCACGGGCCCAGCCGCTCCGCGGCATGTGGGGCCCTCCCGGACCGGGGCACGAACCCGTGTCCCCTGTGTCGGCAGGCAGACTCCCAACCACTGCGCCACCAGGGAAGCCCGAAGCTGAGCTCTTGAACTGGAGTGACCCTTCCGAGAGGGTCTGTGTTGGGCTACGACGGCCTGACCTTCACACTCCACATCAATCATTTCTTGCCGTGCACCTCGGGTGAGGAACCCAGGCAATTTCCAAACTCACTGCCAGCTGAAGGCTTTCTGTGGGATGCACCCCCAGCAGCTGGGGCCACAAGTCCTTCGTTGAAGAAATGCACCCCACGTGGATATTTCAAATGGAACGGTGTCTTTCAAAGCATACCCTCCAATCTCCTCATTATATAGATCCTGTGGCCCCAAATAGGAAGTAACATAAAGTCCCATATTAACAACCCCCCCAGCCAAATACTTCTTTTCACAGAAACCACAGTACCCTCCACAAAGTGCACATTTGATCAGGCCACTCCCCTCTTGAAAACATATCATGGCTTTGCATCACTCCAAGGTCAGAAATCAAACTCCTTTAAATGGACCTCAAAGCCTTGCATGGCGTGGCCCCTGCTGTGTTCCCCAGCATCACATCACGCTTGCTGTGCCAGCCACGACACTGCCTTCAATATGCCTCCCACCGTAGCACATCTTCAACAATCCTGTGAATGACCTTATTTTGCTGTAGGGAAAAAAACCCTTTCTAGTATGTATGTGTGTTGCCAGACTTGAAGTTTGGGACATTGGTCAGTTTGTAATCAACCATCCATTGCGTAATTGCACTTGCAGCTGCAGAATTGCTACCACGGTGATGAATATTGCTGTCCAAAATATTGGCCTTTATCTGATAGGGTGTACTGACTTGATACCCAAATTGATGTCTCCCTCCAGAGGAAGATGCCTGTTGCTTTGAAATACGTAGGTATCTGTGCATGTGTCTCTTGATGAACCGTCAAGATAGAAAAGGAAATCCAGAGCAAGTGCCAGGCAGGGCACGTTGCGGTGGGCAAGTCCCCACCTCCACTTTACTACTGCACTGGAGGTGTAAATTGTGTCAACTGTGGGTCTGCTCAGCTAACGCCCTGCATAGTGGACTAACTAGGTTCACGTTAAAGAAGTCCTTTGGGGTGAGGGAGTGAGAATGCCTAATACAGGCTAAGAAAGACAAAAGGTAAAGCCAAGGGTACAGAATCCTAAGATGAAGCTGTTTTAAGTAGGCTGATTCAGCCTCTGGCATAGTGAAAATCTGGGGCTCTGAGTCAAAGGCTTTGGAAAGAGTTCCCCTTTATCTCCCTCCTCTACCCCGTAACTCCTCACATTTCCGGAAGGCTTCCCCCAAACCCCTCTCAGGTCTTAGAGAACATGGCTCTTTCTCTCCTCTTACCAAGACCCACTGCTTCAAGAGGTAACTCCCAGGACACATTGATCCCCACAATCTATTGGTCTTTGTGTATCGGAAATCACAAGATGGGATTTTCCAGCCACCCACCAGAGCAACTGAGAAGGGCTTCCTCTCATCCTCCCAAGCTACCACTCCTCCCAGAATCCGTATCTTATTTCTCACCTCCTCCACCTCTACCACTTAATTTGCTCTGCAGAGAAAGTCCCTAAGTTTTACTGGAAACCCAACTTCCATCCTAGTAGACCCTGTTGTCACAGAAGGGAATGAGCAGAGAATTGCAAGGCTAGCAGATGACTCCCCGGTTCATACAAAGACACATGGGGCTTCCCTGGTGGCGCAGTGGTTGGGAGTCCGCCTGCCGATGCAGGGGGCACGGGTTCGTGTCCCTGTCCGGGAAGATCCTACATGCCGTGGAGCCGCTGGGCCCGTGAGCCATGGCCGCTGAGCCTGTGCGTCCGGAGCCTGTGCTCCGCAATGGGAGAGGCCACAGCAGCGAGAGGCCCGCATACCGCAAAAAAAAAAAAAACCGCAAAACAAAAAACACACATGGTTCTCAGAGGCATTCTTCTCAAATCCGACGGTTGTTAACTGTTATCAACAGTTACTCTAATCCAACTGTCATCAAGTGTTGTTAACAATTTAATGATTTTCATGGACTCATGAAATTTATTTACAACTTTTTTTTAAACTGGAAAGACTTTTTTATGATGGACATTTAAAAATGCATAATCTCAGTATGAAATGAGATTTCATAATCTCATTTATGATTTTTTTTATTTTTAGAATCGCTTTCCACATGCATACATAATTTGCATAGTTCATCAGTACAGAGCATTTTGGATTATTCTGTTATTCCTTAGCAATATATCTAAACCTTTCTTGTGTTCCTGGATAGTGAGTATTTATGTCCCTTAGTTTCTTTATGTTATAGTTCTTGAAAGATATCTTTCAGACTTTGTCATCCATCTCTTGTGCATATATTGAAAGGAAAACAACAGTGAAACAAATTGGTTGAGATATTTCTAAGGCAGTGACTGCCACTTGGCTGACAGCAGTATAAGAATCATCCTGATGTCAGAGACGTTAAAATAAAATGGAAACGATAATACATTCCCATGGACATACCGCTTTGCATAATAGCTTTTCCTCCCAGACCATCCCTCCCTTGTTTTGACCCTACAGAAATCCAGTATTGTGAATTTTGTGTTTATCATGTCCTTGTTTTTTTCTCCCCTTTTAGCAAATGTGTGCTAAACATGGAAGCCAACCGGGGCTTTGTCTGCCTCTCAATGGTCATGTGTGAGCCTTGTTTCTGAACCAGGAATGACTCTGAAGCTCCTAAAGAAGGAGAGGATCTTACTGGATGTCTTACTTAGAGTCCCTGAACTGGTGGCGGACTGGCTGTTCCTCAGTTTGCGAGCTGTCCTCCCGTCCTTTGTCAACTTTGGAGTTTCCATGGCCAGATGAGGACCAGTGGGAGGATGATTTCTGGGTCTTGTCCCCTCCTGTCCTGTGGTGACCTTCACGTGTCCTGCGGTGATGGGAACTTTTCCTCGATGAAGACGTGTCCTTCTTTTCTTTTTTTCTCTCCAGGCTTCATCCCTGGGGTGGAAGCCCTTCTGGCTTCCATCCCGTTCAGACATGTAGCCTTCGGTCTGCAAGGTGGAGACCACGGGGTCTGCGACCTTCCCTTCAGCTCTTCCAGCAGCAGGCTTGCTGGTTGTGACTGCAACTGGCAACACCATGCTCATGCTGCTCTCTGGACCATCTGCCCCCGTCGAGGATGTGCTGGCATCATCGGCCAAGACCAGGTTCGTGTCCTGCAAGGATAAGCTGGCAGCACCTGCAGTGTCCTCGCCGGATCCGCTTTCTCCTGGATCCTTGATGGTGGCTCCCGCCAGGCCCATGGTCAACCCTGCCGCTGCTCCTTCGGCGCTTTTCACGGCTGCAGTTGATCCATGGGGGGCACCTGCAATGGCCTCGCCAGATCCGCTTTCTCCTGGATCCTTGATGGTGGCTCCCGCCAGGCCCATGGTCAACCCTGCCGCTGATCCTTCGGCGCTTTTCACGGCTGCAGTTGATCCATGGGGGGCACCTGCAATGGCCTCGCTGAATCCGCTTTCTCTTGGATCCTTGATGGTGGCTACAGCCAGGTCCGTGGTCATCCCTGCCGCTGATCCATCGGCACTTTTCACGGCTGCAGTTGATCCAAGGGGGGCACCTGCAGTGGCCTCGCCGGATCCGCTTTTTCCTGGATCCTTGACCGTGGCTCCCGCCAGGTCCGTGGTCATCCCTGCCGCTGATTCTTCGGAGCTTTTCACGGCTGCACTTGATGTGTGGTGGCACCTGCAATGGCCTCGCCGGATCCGCTTTCTCCAGGATCCTTGATGGTGGCTCCTTGATCGTGGCTCCAGCCAGGCCCATGGCCATTCCTGCCACTGTTCCTTCGTCGCTTTTCACGGCGGTAGTAGATCCATGGTGGGTACCTGCAATGGCCTCGCCGGATCTGCTTTCTCCTGGATCCTGGATAATGGCTCCCGCCAGGCCCATGGGCAACCCTGCCGCTGATCCTTCGGCGCTTTTCACGCCTGCAGTTGATCCATCGGGGATACCTGCAGTGGCCTCGCCGGATCCGCTTTCTCCTGGATCCTTGATGGTGGCTCCCGCCAGGCCCATGGTCATTCCTCCTGCTGATCCTTCGGCACTTTTTGTGGCTCCAGTCACGTCACGAAGCTTGTGAAGCCCAGCCTCATCCTGATCCCTTTCTCTGTGGAGCTCTGTGGTCTGAGCCAAGGGGAGGAGAATCAGGTAAGTTAGAGATGACAGAAAGTGAGATCTGAACTGTCTGCTCCTCTCTCATCCTGGAGCTGAGCAACTCAAGGGCTTATACTTAGAATAACCTTTGAGATCACCCAGTCTAAGCTCCCATTGGATGCTAGATCCCATCTACTGCACCGCTCTCAAACGGCCACTCCATTTTACTTGAACAGTCCCAGGGTCAGGGAAAGCACTGATACAGTTCTCCATGATACACACTTTAATTTTATACCCTTGTGCTTCTCTCTCTGCAGGACAGACTCCTAGAAGTGGGGTTCCCGGGTCAAGGGATGCACACCTTCTGCATTTTGGTGACTCCACGGGTTGGGCTGATTTGAATCAGCATGTCGGCGTCACGGGGAGACACAATGAAGGAAGGACTTCCTAACTGTGAATGATGTTCCACAACTGATGAGACTACCTGGGCTGGGGTAAGTGTTCAAGAAGAGACCAGACAGTCAGGATGCTGTAGGAGGGATTACAGCCCTGGTGAGGAGACCAGTGCAGCTGATATGATACCTAAGGTCTCTCTGAAATTCAGCCCTGTGGGACAAGGTGGAGAAGCACTCGGAACCTCTCCAGTGTGGTGAATCCCATAGTGATAGCTCGTTTGTCCCTGACCCTTTTCAACAATAGAAGGTATTTCCCAGGTGAGTCTCAGAGAGCACCAAAGGCTATGAAGGACCAGCTTTGCCCTGCTCTCCCAAAGCACCCTGCCCCGTGTTCTTGAGTCTCTGTGGGTGCTTCCCACTAGGATTTTGGCATCCTCTGTAGTCGCTGCATCTCCAGTTTGGAGCATCGGGGTACTGCTGTAACTGTCTACCGGTGGTCTCAGGATATAGACAAGCTTTTCCCAATGGGAAAAGAGGTCTTTTTGTGCATCGGAAGAGGGGCACAGCTGCAGATAGAAAGTCCGGCCGGTAGCAAGATTCAGGCACAGCTGCTGTTTCTCACGGTTGTGGATGGAGATCTTGACAAACTTCAAGGGAAGCAGCCTGGTGAGCTCTAGGGTCTTCACGGGCTTGCAACCTCTCCCCTTGGTGATCCCGGCGCATCTGACATGCTCTTCACAGACTTTCGTTGTTCGGGCCAGCAGCATGACGTCAGGTAGTGGGAAGAGGGGGCTGGTGGATGCGACACCCACAGTCACCCTTCGGACGCGGTTGTCTAGGTCAATCAGTTCTCCTTTCTTGCTGACCTGGATAAAGTCGCTCTCAAACATGGGAGCGTACTTGAAAATGTCATACTCTCCTCCCTCGTACAGTTGTCGTTGCAGGACCCCCATGGAGGTCCTCAACACCCCCACTGAACAGTAGCTATTGGCCGTGTAATGAGGTAAACTCTCACTGCTCATGGCTCTCTTCGTTCAAGACAGAGCCACCAGCCACAAATTGAGTCTCGGAGAGAGAGAGGGAACGAAAGCAACTCGTCACCTCCCTGCAGGACTCTGCCAGAGTCTCTTGGCCCGACCATATTTATACCGCAAGTCCTTTGTGACCCGTCACCATCACATCGCACACCCCTTTGTTGAGCCTCCAAGTCCCCACCCCCTTGGGGCAGGCTCACCAGCCTCCCCCTAAACCAACCACCATGTCCATAGGGAACAGGCTGACCCTGCCAGGGTATAGGTGTGGGTAGGCTGGATAGTCTTTCTACTCAAAAGGTTGAGAAAACCCTCCTGCTTTTGTAAATATCTGGGTGGTTTCCAGTCTTGTTGTTGTTACAAATCTCCCTGCAGGGGTCATCTTCGTGCTTCTGCTGAATGATGTCCTGGGGATAAAATCCTGGAAGTGGACTGTGTACTTGCTAAGGGCAGGCATCCTATGGGAATTGCTGTTCTCTGTGTCCCCAGCGTATATAGCACAGTGCTGGCAGGAACTTAGAAAGAGTGCTACGTGTCAGAGTCCCACTGGTACTGTCATTTCCAGGATATGGAGAATTTTCTCACCCATTTTCTCTTTTCAAGGAGGCTAACTTTTGTTTATATTTATATTTATATTTATATTTTTTACAGTTTTAGAAACTTTTTATTGTGAAATATAACACACATTCATGAAAGTGCAGAAAGCATAAATATAGCTTAATGAGAAGAAAGTGAACACCCTTGTAGCTGCCACCCAGAGCAAGAAATAGAACCCTGCCAGCCCCTCTTCTGCATGCTCCCTCCCCACAAAGGTAACCCAAACTTGGATTGTATTTATTTTCTTTTCCTTCTTCTTTTTTATTGATGTATAGTTGATTTACAATGTTGTGTTAATTTGTGTTGTGTTAATTTCTTCGGTTAATTTCTGATTCAGTTTTTTGTATACATACATTCTTTTTCCTATTCTTTTCCATTATGGTTTATCACAGGATACTGAATATAGTTCTCTGTGCTCTACAGTAGGACCCTGCTGTTTATCCATCCTGTAGTTTGTATCTGCTAATCCCAAACTCCCAATCCTTCCCTCCTTGACCCCTGCTTGTTTTTTTTTTTTTTTTTTTTTTTTTGCGGTACGCGGGCCTCTCACTGTTGTGGCCTCTCTCGTTGCGGAGCACAGGCTCCGGAGCCATGGCTCACGGGCCCAGCCGCTCCGCGGCATGTGGGGCCCTCCCGGACCGGGGCACGAACCCGTGTCCCCTGTGTCGGCAGGCGGACTCCCAACCACTGCGCCACCAGGGAAGCCCGAAGCTGAGCTCTTGAACTGGAGTGACCCTTCCGAGAGGGTCTGTGTTGGGCTACGACGGCCTGACCTTCACACTCCACATCAATCATTTCTTGCCGTGCACCTCGGGTGAGGAACCCAGGCAATTTCCAAACTCACTGCCAGCTGAAGGCTTTCTGTGGGATGCACCCCCAGCAGCTGGGGCCACAAGTCCTTCGTTGAAGAAATGCACCCCACGTGGATATTTCAAATGGAACGGTGTCTTTCAAAGCATACCCTCCAATCTCCTCATTATATAGATCCTGTGGCCCCAAATAGGAAGTAACATAAAGTCCCATATTAACAACCCCCCCAGCCAAATACTTCTTTTCACAGAAACCACAGTACCCTCCACAAAGTGCACATTTGATCAGGCCACTCCCCTCTTGAAAACATATCATGGCTTTGCATCACTCCAAGGTCAGAAATCAAACTCCTTTAAATGGACCTCAAAGCCATGCATGGCGTGGCCCCTGCTGTGTTCCCCAGCATCACATCACGCTTGCTGTGCCAGCCACGACACTGCCTTCAATATGCCTCCCACCGTAGCACATCTTCAACAATCCTGTGAATGACCTTATTTTGCTGTAGGGAAAAAAACCCTTTCTAGTATGTATGTGTGTTGCCAGACTTGAAGTTTGGGACATTGGTTAGTTTGTAATCAACCATCCATTGCCTAATTGCACTTGCAGCTGCAGAATTGCTACCACGGTGATGAATATTGCTGTCCAAAATATTGGCCTTTATCTGATAGGGTGTACTGACTTGATACCCAAATTGATGTCTCCCTCCAGAGGAAGATGCCTGTCGCTTTGAAATACGTAGGTATCTGTGCATGTGTCTCTTGATGAACCGTCAAGATAGAAAAGGAAATCCAGAGCAAGTGCCAGGCAGGGCACGTTGCGGTGGGCAAGTCCCCACCTCCACTTTACTACTGCACTGGAGGTGTAAATTGTGTCAACTGTGGGTCTGCTCAGCTAACGCCCTGCATAGTGGACTAACTAGGTTCACGTTAAAGAAGTCCTTTGGGGTGAGGGAGTGAGATTGCCTAATACAGGCTAAGAAAGACAAAAGGTAAAGCCAAGGGTACAGAATCCTAAGATGAAGCTGTTTTAAGTAGGCTGATTCAGCCTCTGGCATAGTGAAAATCTGGGGCTCTGAGTCAAAGGCTTTGGAAAAAGTTCCCCTTTATCTCCCTCCTCTACCCCGTAACTCCTCACATTTCCGGAAGGCTTCCCCCAAACCCCTCTCAGGTCTTAGAGAACATGGCTCTTTCTCTCCTCTTACCAAGACCCACTGCTTCAAGAGGTAACTCCCAGGACACATTGATCCCCACAATCTATTGGTCTTTGTGTATCGGAAATCACAAGATGGGATTTTCCAGCCACCCACCAGAGCAACTGAGAAGGGCTTCCTCTCATCCTCCCAAGCTACCACTCCTCCCAGAATCCGTATCTTATTTCTCACCTCCTCCACCTCTACCACTTAATTTGCTCTGCAGAGAAAGTCCCTAAGTTTTACTGGAAACCCAACTTCCATCCTAGCAGACCCTGTTGTCACAGAAGGGAATGAGCAGAGAATTGCAAGGCTAGCAGATGACTCCCCGGTTCATACAAAGACACATGGGGCTTCCCTGGTGGCGCAGTGGTTGGGAGTCCGCCTGCCGATGCAGGGGGCACGGGTTCGTGTCCCTGTCCGGGAAGATCCTACATGCCGTGGAGCCGCTGGGCCCGTGAGCCATGGCCGCTGAGCCTGTGCGTCCGGAGCCTGTGCTCCGCAATGGGAGAGGCCACAGCAGCGAGAGGCCCGCATACCGCAAAAAAAAAAAAAACCGCAAAACAAAAAACACACATGGTTCTCAGAGGCATTCTTCTCAAATCCGACGGTTGTTAACTGTTATCAACAGTTACTCTAATCCAACTGTCATCAAGTGTTGTTAACAATTTAATGATTTTCATGGACTCATGAAATTTATTTACAACTTTTTTTTAAACTGGAAAGACTTTTTTATGATGGACATTTAAAAATGCATAATCTCAGTATGAAATGAGATTTCATAATCTCATTTATGATTTTTTTTATTTTTAGAATCGCTTTCCACATGCATACATAATTTGCATAGTTCATCAGTACAGAGCATTTTGGATTATTCTGTTATTCCTTAGCAATATATCTAAACCTTTCTTGTGTTCCTGGATAGTGAGTATTTATGTCCCTTAGTTTCTTTATGTTATAGTTCTTGAAAGATATCTTTCAGACTTTGTCATCCATCTCTTGTGCATATATTGAAAGGAAAACAACAGTGAAACAAATTGGTTGAGATATTTCTAAGGCAGTGACTGCCACTTGGCTGACAGCAGTATAAGAATCATCCTGATGTCAGAGACGTTAAAATAAAATGGAAACGATAATACATTCCCATGGACATACCGCTTTGCATAATAGCTTTTCCTCCCAGACCATCCCTCCCTTGTTTTGACCCTACAGAAATCCAGTATTGTGAATTTTGTGTTTATCATGTCCTTGTTTTTTTCTCCCCTTTTAGCAAATGTGTGCTAAACATGGAAGCCAACCGGGGCTTTGTCTGCCTCTCAATGGTCATGTGTGAGCCTTGTTTCTGAACCAGGAATGACTCTGAAGCTCCTAAAGAAGGAGAGGATCTTACTGGATGTCTTACTTAGAGTCCCTGAACTGGTGGCGGACTGGCTGTTCCTCAGTTTGCGAGCTGTCCTCCCGTCCTTTGTCAACTTTGGAGTTTCCATGGCCAGATGAGGACCAGTGGGAGGATGATTTCTGGGTCTTGTCCCCTCCTGTCCTGTGGTGACCTTCACGTGTCCTGCGGTGATGGGAACTTTTCCTCGATGAAGACGTGTCCTTCTTTTCTTTTTTTCTCTCCAGGCTTCATCCCTGGGGTGGAAGCCCTTCTGGCTTCCATCCCGTTCAGACATGTAGCCTTCGGTCTGCAAGGTGGAGACCACGGGGTCTGCGACCTTCCCTTCAGCTCTTCCAGCAGCAGGCTTGCTGGTTGTGACTGCAACTGGCAACACCATGCTCATGCTGCTCTCTGGACCATCTGCCCCCGTCGAGGATGTGCTGGCATCATCGGCCAAGACCAGGTTCGTGTCCTGCAAGGATAAGCTGGCAGCACCTGCAGTGTCCTCGCCGGATCCGCTTTCTCCTGGATCCTTGATGGTGGCTCCCGCCAGGCCCATGGTCAACCCTGCCGCTGCTCCTTCGGCGCTTTTCACGGCTGCAGTTGATCCATGGGGGGCACCTGCAATGGCCTCGCCAGATCCGCTTTCTCCTGGATCCTTGATGGTGGCTCCCGCCAGGCCCATGGTCAACCCTGCCGCTGATCCTTCGGCGCTTTTCACGGCTGCAGTTGATCCATGGGGGGCACCTGCAATGGCCTCGCCAGATCCGCTTTCTCCTGGATCCTTGATGGTGGCTCCAGCCAGGCCCATGGCCATTCCTGCCGCTGATCCTTCGGCACTTTTCACGGCTGCATTTGATCCATGGGGGGCACCTGCAATGGCCTCGCCGGATCCGCTTTCTCCTGGATCCTTGATAATGGCTCCCGCCAGGCCCATGGACATCCCTGCCGCTGATCCTTCGATGCATTTCACGGCTGCAGTTGATCCATGGGGGGGCACCTGCAGTGGCCTCACCGGATCCGCTTTCTCCTGGATCCTTGATGGTGGCTCCCGCCAGACCGGTGGTCATCCCTGCCGCTGATCCTTCGGCGGTTTTCACGGCTGCAGTTGAGACATGGGGGGCACCTGCAATGGCCTCGCTGAATCCGCTTTCTCTTGGATCCTTGATGGTGGCTACAGCCAGGTCCGTGGTCATCCCTGCCGCTGATCCATCGGCGCTTTTCACGGCTGCAGTTGATCCAAGGGGGGCACCTGCAGTGGCCTCGCCGGATCCGCTTTTTCCTGGATCCTTGACCGTGGCTCCCGCCAGGTCCGTGGTCATCCCTGCCGCTGATTCTTCGGAGCTTTTCACGGCTGCACTTGATCTATGGTGGCACCTGCAATGGCCTCGCCGGATCCGCTTTCTCCAGGATCCTTGATGGTGGCTCCTTGATGGTGGCTCCAGCCAGGCCCATGGCCATTCCTGCCACTGTTCCTTCGTCGCTTTTCACGGCGGTAGTAGATCCATGGTGGGTACCTGCAATGGCCTCGCCGGATCTGCTTTCTCCTGGATCCTGGATAATGGCTCCCGCCAGGCCCATGGACAACCCTGCCGCTGATCCTTCGGCGCTTTTCACGCCTGCAGTTGATCCATCGGGGATACCTGCAGTGGCCTCGCCGGATCCGCTTTCTCCTGGATCCTTGATGGTGGCTCCCGCCAGGCCCATGGTCATTCCTCCTGCTGATCCTTCGGCACTTTTTGTGGCTCCAGTCACGTCACGAAGCTTGTGAAGCCCAGCCTCATCCTGATCCCTTTCTCTGTGGAGCTCTGTGGTCTGAGCCAAGGGGAGGAGAATCAGGTAAGTCAGAGATGACAGAAAGTGAGATCTGAACTGTCTGCTCCTCTCTCATCCTGGAGCTGAGCAACTCAAGGGCTTATACTTAGAATAACCTTTGAGATCACCCAGTCTAAGCTCCCATTGGATGCTAGATCCCATCTACTGCACCGCTCTCAAACGGCCACTCCATTTTACTTGAACAGTCCCAGGGTCAGGGAAAGCACTGATACAGTTCTCCATGATACACACTTTAATTTTATACCCTTGTGCTTCTCTCTCTGCAGGACAGACTCCTAGAAGTGGGGTTCCCGGGTCAAGGGATGCACACCTTCTGCATTTTGGTGACTCCACGGGTTGGGCTGATTTGAATCAGCATGTCGGCGTCACGGGGAGACACAATGAAGGAAGGACTTCCTAACTGTGAATGATGTTCCACAACTGATGAGACTACCTGGGCTGGGGTAAGTGTTCAAGAAGAGACCAGACAGTCAGGATGCTGTAGGAGGGATTACAGCCCTGGTGAGGAGACCAGTGCAGCTGATAATGATACCTAAGGTCTCTCTGAAATTCAGCCCTGTGGGACAAGGTGGAGAAGCACTCGGAACCTCTCCAGTGTGGTGAATCCCATAGTGATAGCTCGTTTGTCCCTGACCCTTTTCAACAATAGAAGGTATTTCCCAGGTGAGTCTCAGAGAGCACCAAAGGCTATGAAGGACCAGCTTTGCCCTGCTCTCCCAAAGCACCCTGCCCCGTGTTCTTGAGTCTCTGTGGGTGCTTCCCACTAGGATTTTGGCATCCTCTGTAGTCGCTGCATCTCCAGTTTGGAGCATCGGGGTACTGCTGTAACTGTCTACCGGTGGTCTCAGGATATAGACAAGCTTTTCCCAATGGGAAAAGAGGTCTTTTTGTGCATCGGAAGAGGGGCACAGCTGCAGATAGAAAGTCCGGCCGGTAGCAAGATTCAGGCACAGCTGCTGTTTCTCACGGTTGTGGATGGAGATCTTGACAAACTTCAAGGGAAGCAGCCTGGTGAGCTCTAGGGTCTTCACGGGCTTGCAACCTCTCCCCTTGGTGATCCCGGCGCGTCTGACATGCTCTTCACAGACTTTCGTTGTTCGGGCCAGCAGCATGACGTCAGGTAGTGGGAAGAGGGGGCTGGTGGATGCGACACCCACAGTCACCCTTCGGACGCGGTTGTCTAGGTCAATCAGTTCTCCTTTCTTGCTGACCTGGATAAAGTCGCTCTCAAACATGGGAGCGTACTTGAAAATGTCATACTCTCCTCCCTCGTACAGTTGTCGTTGCAGGACCCCCATGGAGGTCCTCAACACCCCCACTGAACAGTAGCTATTGGCCGTGTAATGAGGTAAACTCTCACTGCTCATGGCTCTCTTCGTTCAAGACAGAGCCACCAGCCACAAATTGAGTCTCGGAGAGAGAGAGGGAACGAAAGCAACTCGTCACCTCCCTGCAGGACTCTGCCAGAGTCTCTTGGCCCGACCATATTTATACCGCAAGTCCTTTGTGACCCGTCACCATCACATCGCACACCCCTTTGTTGAGCCTCCAAGTCCCCACCCCCTTGGGGCAGGCTCACCAGCCTCCCCCTAAACCAACCACCATGTCCATAGGGAACAGGCTGACCCTGCCAGGGTATAGGTGTGGGTAGGCTGGATAGTCTTTCTACTCAAAAGGTTGAGAAAACCCTCCTGCTCTTGTAAATATCTGGGTGGCTTCCAGTCTTGTTGTTGTTACAGATCTCCATCATCTTGGCGCTTCTGCTGAATGATGTCCTGGGGATAAAATCCTGGAAGTGGACCGTGTACTTGCTAAGGGCAGGCATCCTATGGGGATTGCTGTTCTCTGTGCCCCCAGCGTATACAGCCCAGTGCTGGCAGGAACTTAGAAAGAGTGCTGCTACCTGTCAGAGTCCCACTGGTACTGTCATTTCCAGGATATGGAGAATTTTCTCACCCATTTTCTCTTTTCAAGGAGGCTAACTTTTTATATTTGTGGTTTTTTTTTTTTACAGTTTTAGAAACTGTTTTTATTGTGAAATACAACACACACTCATGAAAGTGCACAAACCATAAATATATAGCTTAATGAGTAACAAGAAAGTGAGCACCCTTGTAGCTGCCACCCAGAGCAAGAAATAGAACCCTGCCAGCCCCTCTTCTGCATGCTCCCTCCCCACAAAGGGAACCCAACCTTGGCTTCTATTTTTTTTCTTTTCCCCCTTCTTTTTTATTGACAGTGTAGTTGATTTACAAGGTTGTATTCGTTTCTGTTGTGTTAATTTCTGATTCAGTTTCATGTGTATTCTTTGTATATTTCATGTATAGTCTTTTTCCTATTCTTTTCCATTATGGTTTATCACAGGATACTGACTATAGTTCTCTGTGCTCTACAGTAGGACCCTGCTGTTTATCCACCCTGTAGTTTGTATCTGCTAATCCCAAACTCCCAATCCTTCCCCGCCCCCAACCCCACTGAAAACCCCAAGTCTCTTCCCTATGTCTGGGAGTCTGTTTCTGTTTTGCAGATATGTTCATTTGCGTCGTACTTTAGAGTCCACGTATAAGGGCTATCATGTGGTGAGAAATGTTATTTTTTAAATAGGCTTCCCAGGTGATCCTTATGCATGTGAATGTTGGAGAACTACTGTCTTCCACTGTAAAGTTATGGCATACTGGGGCTGAAAGAGGCCCCCCAGACCTCCTAGCCCAGTGGTTTTCCAACTTGGCTGCTGCACAGTAGAATTATTGGGTGAGATTTTTAAAACTCCCGGTGCTGGAGGGCTTACCCCACCTAAATGTCATCAGAATCTCTGGGATTGGGGTCAGGCTATCAATGTTTGTTTGTTTGTTTGTTTGTTTGTTTTGAAGCTCCCCAGGGAACTCCCAACATACAACCAAGGGTAAGAATCACTGCAGCGGTCCAATCCATTGGTTTTACAGTTGGGGACCCCGTGGCTGCCCACAGAGGTACCATTACAGAGAGGCAGAGTGACCCAGGAGAGTCAGTGGCCCAGACAGGATAGGAACTCAGATTTCCTGACTCCTCGTTGGTGCTGCTTCTACCATAAAGATTGTGTCCCTTTGTTGAGCCAATGACAACCCTGATCCCCCCCGTGTTCTGTTTTACCCTACACAAAGTAAAATAACTCCCAATGGTTTCATTTCCTTACAAGCCAGAGAGAGTTTCTGTTTTCATAAGGTGAACCTCTGACCCCAGCTATGGCCTAAAGCTCAGCCCCGGCTGCAGACTTGTCCTCCCTCCACCCTACGTGCCCTGGAGAAGCCTTGCTGGGAAAACAGGCTTCTCTTTCGGGCAGTGGCTATGCACGTGTGACCTGCGAGCAAGCGACCAAAACCTTTTTCTGTGCTTATTTCCTTGCCTTCTACAGAGTGCCCATAACCAAACCAAAGGGCTTTGCTGAGAAAAGGATGGTTTTTCCATAACATAGCCTCGTGCTAGGCACAGCACGGCACAGACACCCCGTAAATACTTGATGAATTCAGTAATTAATTCAGCAACGCAAGTTTACACATCACGCAGTCACCTCCCCCAGCTTATCTTCTCCCCAAACTATATTTACATAGTAAATCTTATTTCCAAAGATTCGCAACCTCGCAATGAACATTTCTGTATAGTGCATCTATTTCCAGCCCTAGTGAATGGCTGAATGATACTTAATACCTATCTTGTACAACAAAATTTTGATTCTGGGGTCTCAGGCCAAAGCACAATTCGCATCACAGAAGTCACTGTCAAGTCCCTACCAGGCGAGGGGACATAGAAAACACAAGATAGCATTTCTTTTGGAGTTGTACGGTTTCCTTTATTAAAGAAAGTAGGAACTGCCTCTCTAGGGAAGGACCCAAGCCAACCGGGGCTTTGTCTACCTCCCAGTGGTCATGTGTGAGCCTTGGTGCTGAATCAGGAGTGACTGAAGCGCCTAAAGAAGGAGAGGATCTCACTGGATGCCTTACTTAGAGTCCCCGAACTGGTGGCGGGCTGGCTCTTCCTCCGTCTGCGAGCTGTCCTCCCCTCCTTGGTCAACTTTGGGGTTTTCATGGCCGCATGAGGACCAGTGGGAGGATGCTTTCTGGGTCTTGTCCCCTCGTGTCCTGTGGTGACCTTCACCTGTCCTGCGGTGATGGGAACTTTTCCTCGATGAAGACGTGTCCTTCTTTCCTTTTTTTCCTTCCAGGCTTCATCCCTGGGGTGGGAGACCTTCTGGCTTCCATCCCCTTCAGACGTGTAGCCTTCGCTCTGCAAGGTGGAGACCACGGGGGCTGCGACCTTCCCTTCAGCTCTTCCAGCAGCAGGCTTGCTGGTTGTGACTGCACCTGGCAACACCATGCTCATGCTGCTCTCTGGACCATCTGCCCCCGTCGAGGATGTGCTGGCAACATCCGCCGAGACCAGGCTCGTGTCCTGCAGGGATAGGCTGGCAGCACCTGCAGTGGCCTGGCCGGATCCGCTTTCTCCTGGATCCTCGATGGTGGCTCCCGCCAGGCCCACGGTCATCCCTGCCGCCGATCCTTCGGCGCCTTTCAGGGCTGCAGGTGACCCACGGGGGGCATGATGGATTCCCTCTCCCCCCACATAAGCACAAGACGTGGCTCCAGTCACGTCACGAAGCTTGCGAAGCCCAACCTCATCCTGATCCCTTTCTCTGTGGAGCTCTGTGGTCTGAGCCAAGGGGAGGAGAGACAGGTAAGATAGAGATGACAGAAAGTGAGCTCAGAACTGTCCGCTCCTCTCTCATCCTGGAGCTGAGCAACTCAAGGCCTTATACTTAGAATAACCTTTGAAATCACCCAGTCTAAGCTCCCATTGGATGCAAGACCCCATCTACTGCACCCCTGTCAAACGGCCACTCCACTGTACTTGAACAGTCCCAGGGCCAGGGAGAGCACTGATACAATTCTCCATGATGCTATGCACTTTAACTTTATACCCTTGTGCTTCTCTCCCTGCAGGACAGATTCCTAGAAGTGGGGTTCCTGGGTCAAGGGATGCACACCTTCTACATTTTGGTGACTCCACGGGTTGGGCTGATTTGAGTCAGCATGTCGGAGTCCCGGGGAGACACAATGAAGGAAGGACTTCCTAGCTGTGAATGATGTTCCCCACCTGCTGAGACTACCTGGGCTGGGGTAAGTGTTCAGGAAGAGAGCAGACAGTCAGGATGCTGTAGGAGGGATTACAGCCCTGGTGATGAGACCAGTGCAGCCGAGATGATACCTAAGGTCTCTCTGAAATTCGGCCTCGTGGGACAAGGTGGAGAAGCACTCGGAACCTCTCCCGTGTGGGGACTCCCGTAGTGATAGCTCGTTTGTCCCTGACCCTTTTCAACGGTAGAAGGTATTTCCCAGGCGAGTCTCAGAGAGCACCAAAGGCTATGAAGGACCAGCTTTGCCCTGCTCTCCCAAAGCACCCTGCCCCGTGTTCTTGAGTCCCTGTCGGTGCTTACCACTAGGATGTTGGCATCCTCTGTAGTCGCTGCATCTCCAGTTTGGAGCATCGGGGTACTGCTGTAACTGTCTACCGGTGGTCTCAGGATATAGACAAGCTTTTCCCAATAGGAAAAGAGGTCTTCTTGTGCGTCGGAAGAGGGGCACAGCTGCAGGTAGAAAGTCCGGCCGGTAGCAAGATTCAGGCACAGCTGCTGTTTCTCCCGGTTGTGGATGGAGATCTTGACAAACTTCAAGGGGAGCAGCCTGGTGAGCTCTAGGGTCTTCACGGGCTTGCAACCTCTCCCCTTGGTGACCCCGGCACAGACTCTCCTTGGTCGGGCCAGCAGCATGACGTCAGGTAGCGGGAAGAGGGGGCTGGTGGATGCGACGCCCACAGTCACCGTTCGGACGCGGTTGTCTAGGTCAATCAGTTCTCCTTCCTTGCTGACCTGGATAAAGTCGCTCTCCAACATGGGAGCGTGCTTGAAAATGTCATACTCTCCTCCCTCGTACAGTTGTCGTTGCAGGACCCCCATGGAGGTCCTCGACACCCCCACTGAACAGTAGCTGTTGGCCGTGTAATGAGGTAAACTCTCACTGCTCATGGCTCTCTTCGTTCAAGACAGAGCCACCAGCCACAAACTGAGTCTCGGAGGGAGAGAGAGAGAGGGAACGAAAGCACCTCGTCACCTCCCTGCAGGACTCTGCCAGAGTCTCTTGACCCGACCCTATTTATACCGCAAGCCCTTTGTGACCCGTCACCATCGCATCACACACCCCTTTGTTGAGCGTCCAAGCCCCCACCCCCTTGGGGCAGGCTCACCAGCCTCCCCCTAAACCAACCACCACGTCCATAGGGAAGAGGCTGACCCTGCCAGGGTATAGGTGTGGGTAGGCTGGATAGTCTTTCTACTCAAAAGGTTGAGAAAACCCTCCTGCTCTTGTAAATATCTGGGTGGCTTCCAGTCTTGTTGTTGTTACAGATCTCCATCATCTTGGCGCTTCTGCTGAATGATGTCCTGGGGATAAAATCCTGGAAGTGGACCGTGTACTTGCTAAGGGCAGGCATCCTATGGGGATTGCTGTTCTCTGTGCCCCCAGCGTATACAGCCCAGTGCTGGCAGGAACTTAGAAAGAGTGCTGCTACCTGTCAGAGTCCCACTGGTACTGTCATTTCCAGGATATGGAGAATTTTCTCACCCATTTTCTCTTTTCAAGGAGGCTAACTTTTGTTTATATTTATATTTATATTTTTTACAGTTTTAGAAACTTTTTATTGTGAAATATAACACACATTCATGAAAGTGCAGAAAGCATAAATATAGCTTAATGAGTAACAAGAAAGTGAACACCCTTGTAGCTGCCACCCAGAGCAAGAAATAGAACCCTGCCAGCCCCTCTTCTGCATGCTCCCTCCCCACAAAGGTAACCCAAACTTGGATTGTATTTATTTTCTTTTCCTTCTTCTTTTTTATTGATGTATAGTTGATTTACAATGTTGTGTTAATTTGTGTTGTGTTAATTTCTTCGGTTAATTTCTGATTCAGTTTTTTGTATACATACATTCTTTTTCCTATTCTTTTCCATTATGGTTTATCACAGGATACTGAATATAGTTCTCTGTGCTCTACAGTAGGACCCTGCTGTTTATCCATCCTGTAGTTTGTATCTGCTAATCCCAAACTCCCAATCCTTCCCTCCTTGACCCCTGCTTGTTTTTTTTTTTTTTTTTTTTTTTTTGCGGTACGCGGGCCTCTCACTGTTGTGGCCTCTCTCGTTGCGGAGCACAGGCTCCGGAGCCATGGCTCACGGGCCCAGCCGCTCCGCGGCATGTGGGGCCCTCCCGGACCGGGGCACGAACCCGTGTCCCCTGTGTCGGCAGGCGGACTCCCAACCACTGCGCCACCAGGGAAGCCCGAAGCTGAGCTCTTGAACTGGAGTGACCCTTCCGAGAGGGTCTGTGTTGGGCTACGACGGCCTGACCTTCACACTCCACATCAATCATTTCTTGCCGTGCACCTCGGGTGAGGAACCCAGGCAATTTCCAAACTCACTGCCAGCTGAAGGCTTTCTGTGGGATGCACCCCCAGCAGCTGGGGCCACAAGTCCTTCGTTGAAGAAATGCACCCCACGTGGATATTTCAAATGGAACGGTGTCTTTCAAAGCATACCCTCCAATCTCCTCATTATATAGATCCTGTGGCCCCAAATAGGAAGTAACATAAAGTCCCATATTAACAACCCCCCCAGCCAAATACTTCTTTTCACAGAAACCACAGTACCCTCCACAAAGTGCACATTTGATCAGGCCACTCCCCTCTTGAAAACATATCATGGCTTTGCATCACTCCAAGGTCAGAAATCAAACTCCTTTAAATGGACCTCAAAGCCATGCATGGCGTGGCCCCTGCTGTGTTCCCCAGCATCACATCACGCTTGCTGTGCCAGCCACGACACTGCCTTCAATATGCCTCCCACCGTAGCACATCTTCAACAATCCTGTGAATGACCTTATTTTGCTGTAGGGAAAAAAACCCTTTCTAGTATGTATGTGTGTTGCCAGACTTGAAGTTTGGGACATTGGTTAGTTTGTAATCAACCATCCATTGCCTAATTGCACTTGCAGCTGCAGAATTGCTACCACGGTGATGAATATTGCTGTCCAAAATATTGGCCTTTATCTGATAGGGTGTACTGACTTGATACCCAAATTGATGTCTCCCTCCAGAGGAAGATGCCTGTCGCTTTGAAATACGTAGGTATCTGTGCATGTGTCTCTTGATGAACCGTCAAGATAGAAAAGGAAATCCAGAGCAAGTGCCAGGCAGGGCACGTTGCGGTGGGCAAGTCCCCACCTCCACTTTACTACTGCACTGGAGGTGTAAATTGTGTCAACTGTGGGTCTGCTCAGCTAACGCCCTGCATAGTGGACTAACTAGGTTCACGTTAAAGAAGTCCTTTGGGGTGAGGGAGTGAGAATGCCTAATACAGGCTAAGAAAGACAAAAGGTAAAGCCAAGGGTACAGAATCCTAAGATGAAGCTGTTTTAAGTAGGCTGATTCAGCCTCTGGCATAGTGAAAATCTGGGGCTCTGAGTCAAAGGCTTTGGAAAAAGTTCCCCTTTATCTCCCTCCTCTACCCCGTAACTCCTCACATTTCCGGAAGGCTTCCCCCAAACCCCTCTCAGGTCTTAGAGAACATGGCTCTTTCTCTCCTCTTACCAAGACCCACTGCTTCAAGAGGTAACTCCCAGGACACATTGATCCCCACAATCTATTGGTCTTTGTGTATCGGAAATCACAAGATGGGATTTTCCAGGAACCCACCAGAGCAACTGAGAAGGGCTTCCTCTCATCCTCCCAAGCTACCACTCCTCCCAGAATCCGTATCTTATTTCTCACCTCCTCCACCTCTACCACTTAATTTGCTCTGCAGAGAAAGTCCCTAAGTTTTACTGGAAACCCAACTTCCATCCTAGTAGACCCTGTTGTCACAGAAGGGAATGAGCAGAGAATTGCAAGGCTAGCAGATGACTCCCCGGTTCATACAAAGACACATGGGGCTTCCCTGGTGGCGCAGTGGTTGGGAGTCCGCCTGCCGATGCAGGGGGCACGGGTTCGTGTCCCTGTCCGGGAAGATCCTACATGCCGCTGAGCCTGTGCGTCCGGAGCCTGTGCTCCGCAATGGGAGAGGCCACAGCAGCGAGAGGCCCGCATACCGCAAAAAAAAAACAAACCGCAAAACAAAAAACACACATGGTTCTCAGAGGCATTCTTCTCAAATCCGACGGTTGTTAACTGTTATCAACAGTTACTCTAATCCAACTGTTATCAAGTGTTGTTAACAATTTAATGATTTTCATGGACTCATGAAATTTATTTACAACTTTTTTTTAAACTGGAAAGACTTTTTTATGATGGACATTTAAAAATGCATAATCTCAGTATGAAATGAGATTTCATAATCTCATTTATGATTTTTTTTATTTTTAGAATCGCTTTCCACATGCATACATAATTTGCATAGTTCATCAGTACAGAGCATTTTGGATTATTCTGTTATTCCTTAGCAATATATCTAAACCTTTCTTGTGTTCCTGGATAGTGAGTATTTATGTCCCTTAGTTTCTTTATGTTATAGTTCTTGAAAGATATCTTTCAGACTTTGTCATCCATCTCTTGTGCATATATTGAAAGGAAAACAACAGTGAAACAAATTGGTTGAGATATTTCTAAGGCAGTGACTGCCACTTGGCTGACAGCAGTATAAGAATCATCCTGATGTCAGAGACGTTAAAATAAAATGGAAACGATAATACATTCCCATGGACATACCGCTTTGCATAATAGCTTTTCCTCCCAGACCATCCCTCCCTTGTTTTGACCCTACAGAAATCCAGTATTGTGAATTTTGTGTTTATCATGTCCTTGTTTTTTTCTCCCCTTTTAGCAAATGTGTGCTAAACATGGAAGCCAACCGGGGCTTTGTCTGCCTCTCAATGGTCATGTGTGAGCCTTGTTTCTGAACCAGGAATGACTCTGAAGCTCCTAAAGAAGGAGAGGATCTTACTGGATGTCTTACTTAGAGTCCCTGAACTGGTGGCGGACTGGCTGTTCCTCAGTTTGCGAGCTGTCCTCCCGTCCTTTGTCAACTTTGGAGTTTCCATGGCCAGATGAGGACCAGTGGGAGGATGATTTCTGGGTCTTGTCCCCTCCTGTCCTGTGGTGACCTTCACGTGTCCTGCGGTGATGGGAACTTTTCCTCGATGAAGACGTGTCCTTCTTTTCTTTTTTTCTCTCCAGGCTTCATCCCTGGGGTGGAAGCCCTTCTGGCTTCCATCCCGTTCAGACATGTAGCCTTCGGTCTGCAAGGTGGAGACCACGGGGTCTGCGACCTTCCCTTCAGCTCTTCCAGCAGCAGGCTTGCTGGTTGTGACTGCAACTGGCAACACCATGCTCATGCTGCTCTCTGGACCATCTGCCCCCGTCGAGGATGTGCTGGCATCATCGGCCAAGACCAGGTTCGTGTCCTGCAAGGATAAGCTGGCAGCACCTGCAGTGTCCTCGCCGGATCCGCTTTCTCCTGGATCCTTGATGGTGGCTCCCGCCAGGCCCATGGTCAACCCTGCCGCTGCTCCTTCGGCGCTTTTCACGGCTGCAGTTGATCCATGGGGGGCACCTGCAATGGCCTCGCCAGATCCGCTTTCTCCTGGATCCTTGATGGTGGCTCCCGCCAGGCCCATGGTCAACCCTGCCGCTGATCCTTCGGCGCTTTTCACGGCTGCAGTTGATCCATGTGGGGCACCTGCAATGGCCTCGCCAGATCCGCTTTCTCCTGGATCCTTGATGGTGGCTCCAGCCAGGCCCATGGCCATTCCTGCCGCTGATCCTTCGGCGCTTTTCACGGCTGCATTTGATCCATGGGGGGCACCTGCAATGGCCTCGCCGGATCCGCTTTCTCCTGGATCCTTGATAATGGCTCCCGCCAGGCCCATGGACATCCCTGCCGCTGATCCTTCGATGCATTTCACGGCTGCAGTTGATCCATGGGGGGGCACCTGCAGTGGCCTCACCGGATCCGCTTTCTCCTGGATCCTTGATGGTGGCTCCCGCCAGACCGGTGGTCATCCCTGCCGCTGATCCTTCGGCGGTTTTCACGGCTGCAGTTGAGACATGGGGGGCACCTGCAATGGCCTCGCCGGAACCGCTTTCTCCTGTATCCGTGATGGTGCCTCCCGCCAGCCGATGGATATCCCTGTCGCTGATCCTTCGGCCCTTTTCACGGCTGCAGTTGATCCATGGCTGGGCACCTGCAATGGCCTCGCCGGAACCGCTTTCTCCTGAATCTTTGATGGTGGTTCCCGCCAGGCCCGTGGTCATCCCTGCCGGTGATCCTTCTGTGCTTTTCACGGCTGCAGTTGATCCATGGGGGGCACCTGCAATGGCCTCGCTGAATCCGCTTTCTCTTGGATCCTTGATGGTGGCTACAGCCAGGTCCGTGGTCATCCCTGCCGCTGATCCATCGGCACTTTTCACGGCTGCAGTTGATCCAAGGGGGGCACCTGCAGTGGCCTCGCCGGATCCGCTTTTTCCTGGATCCTTGACCGTGGCTCCCGCCAGGTCCGTGGTCATCCCTGCCGCTGATTCTTCGGAGCTTTTCACGGCTGCACTTGATGTGTGGTGGCACCTGCAATGACCTCGCCGGATCCGCTTTCTCCAGGATCCTTGATGGTGGCTCCTTGATCGTGGCTCCAGCCAGGCCCATGGCCATTCCTGCCACTGTTCCTTCGTCGCTTTTCACGGCGGTAGTAGATCCATGGTGGGTACCTGCAATGGCCTCGCCGGATCTGCTTTCTCCTGGATCCTGGATAATGGCTCCCGCCAGGCCCATGGGCAACCCTGCCGCTGATCCTTCGGCGCTTTTCACGCCTGCAGTTGATCCATCGGGGATACCTGCAGTGGCCTCGCCGGATCCGCTTTCTCCTGGATCCTTGATGGTGGCTCCCGCCAGGCCCATGGTCATTCCTCCTGCTGATCCTTCGGCACTTTTTGTGGCTCCAGTCACGTCACGAAGCTTGTGAAGCCCAGCCTCATCCTGATCCCTTTCTCTGTGGAGCTCTGTGGTCTGAGCCAAGGGGAGGAGAATCAGGTAAGTTAGAGATGACAGAAAGTGAGATCTGAACTGTCTGCTCCTCTCTCATCCTGGAGCTGAGCAACTCAAGGGCTTATACTTAGAATAACCTTTGAGATCACCCAGTCTAAGCTCCCATTGGATGCTAGATCCCATCTACTGCACCGCTCTCAAACGGCCACTCCATTTTACTTGAACAGTCCCAGGGTCAGGGAAAGCACTGATACAGTTCTCCATGATACACACTTTAATTTTATACCCTTGTGCTTCTCTCTCTGCAGGACAGACTCCTAGAAGTGGGGTTCCCGGGTCAAGGGATGCACACCTTCTGCATTTTGGTGACTCCACGGGTTGGGCTGATTTGAATCAGCATGTCGGCGTCACGGGGAGACACAATGAAGGAAGGACTTCCTAACTGTGAATGATGTTCCACAACTGATGAGACTACCTGGGCTGGGGTAAGTGTTCAAGAAGAGACCAGACAGTCAGGATGCTGTAGGAGGGATTACAGCCCTGGTGAGGAGACCAGTGCAGCTGATATGATACCTAAGGTCTCTCTGAAATTCAGCCCTGTGGGACAAGGTGGAGAAGCACTCGGAACCTCTCCAGTGTGGTGAATCCCATAGTGATAGCTCGTTTGTCCCTGACCCTTTTCAACAATAGAAGGTATTTCCCAGGTGAGTCTCAGAGAGCACCAAAGGCTATGAAGGACCAGCTTTGCCCTGCTCTCCCAAAGCACCCTGCCCCGTGTTCTTGAGTCTCTGTGGGTGCTTCCCACTAGGATTTTGGCATCCTCTGTAGTCGCTGCATCTCCAGTTTGGAGCATCAGGGTACTGCTGTAACTGTCTACCGGTGGTCTCAGGATATAGACAAGCTTTTCCCAATGGGAAAAGAGGTCTTTTTGTGCATCGGAAGAGGGGCACAGCTGCAGATAGAAAGTCCGGCCGGTAGCAAGATTCAGGCACAGCTGCTGTTTCTCACGGTTGTGGATGGAGATCTTGACAAACTTCAAGGGAAGCAGCCTGGTGAGCTCTAGGGTCTTCACGGGCTTGCAACCTCTCCCCTTGGTGATCCCGGCGCATCTGACATGCTCTTCACAGACTTTCGTTGTTCGGGCCAGCAGCATGACGTCAGGTAGTGGGAAGAGGGGGCTGGTGGATGCGACACCCACAGTCACCCTTCGGACGCGGTTGTCTAGGTCAATCAGTTCTCCTTTCTTGCTGACCTGGATAAAGTCGCTCTCAAACATGGGAGCGTACTTGAAAATGTCATACTCTCCTCCCTCGTACAGTTGTCGTTGCAGGACCCCCATGGAGGTCCTCAACACCCCCACTGAACAGTAGCTATTGGCCGTGTAATGAGGTAAACTCTCACTGCTCATGGCTCTCTTCGTTCAAGACAGAGCCACCAGCCACAAATTGAGTCTCGGAGAGAGAGAGGGAACGAAAGCAACTCGTCACCTCCCTGCAGGACTCTGCCAGAGTCTCTTGGCCCGACCATATTTATACCGCAAGTCCTTTGTGACCCGTCACCATCACATCGCACACCCCTTTGTTGAGCCTCCAAGTCCCCACCCCCTTGGGGCAGGCTCACCAGCCTCCCCCTAAACCAAGCACCATGTCCATAGGGAACAGGCTGACCCTGCCAGGGTATAGGTGTGGGTAGGCTGGATAGTCTTTCTACTCAAAAGGTTGAGAAAACCCTCCTGCTTTTGTAAATATCTGGGTGGTTTCCAGTCTTGTTGTTGTTACAAATCTCCCTGCAGGGGTCATCTTCGTGCTTCTGCTGAATGATGTCCTGGGGATAAAATCCTGGAAGTGGACTGTGTACTTGCTAAGGGCAGGCATCCTATGGGAATTGCTGTTCTCTGTGTCCCCAGCGTATATAGCACAGTGCTGGCAGGAACTTAGAAAGAGTGCTACGTGTCAGAGTCCCACTGGTACTGTCATTTCCAGGATATGGAGAATTTTCTCACCCATTTTCTCTTTTCAAGGAGGCTAACTTTTGTTTATATTTATATTTATATTTATATTTTTTACAGTTTTAGAAACTTTTTATTGTGAAATATAACACACATTCATGAAAGTGCAGAAAGCATAAATATAGCTTAATGAGTAACAAGAAAGTGAACACCCTTGTAGCTGCCACCCAGAGCAAGAAATAGAACCCTGCCAGCCCCTCTTCTGCATGCTCCCTCCCCACAAAGGTAACCCAAACTTGGATTGTATTTATTTTCTTTTCCTTCTTCTTTTTTATTGATGTATAGTTGATTTACAATGTTGTGTTAATTTGTGTTGTGTTAATTTCTTCGGTTAATTTCTGATTCAGTTTTTTGTATACATACATTCTTTTTCCTATTCTTTTCCATTATGGTTTATCACAGGATACTGAATATAGTTCTCTGTGCTCTACAGTAGGACCCTGCTGTTTATCCATCCTGTAGTTTGTATCTGCTAATCCCAAACTCCCAATCCTTCCCTCCTTGACCCCTGCTTGTTTTTTTTTTTTTTTTTTTTTTTTTTTTTGCGGTACGCGGGCCTCTCACTGTTGTGGCCTCTCTCGTTGCGGAGCACAGGCTCCGGAGCCATGGCTCACGGGCCCAGCCGCTCCGCGGCATGTGGGGCCCTCCCGGACCGGGGCACGAACCCGTGTCCCCTGTGTCGGCAGGCAGACTCCCAACCACTGCGCCACCAGGGAAGCCCGAAGCTGAGCTCTTGAACTGGAGTGACCCTTCCGAGAGGGTCTGTGTTGGGCTACGACGGCCTGACCTTCACACTCCACATCAATCATTTCTTGCCGTGCACCTCGGGTGAGGAACCCAGGCAATTTCCAAACTCACTGCCAGCTGAAGGCTTTCTGTGGGATGCACCCCCAGCAGCTGGGGCCACAAGTCCTTCGTTGAAGAAATGCACCCCACGTGGATATTTCAAATGGAACGGTGTCTTTCAAAGCATACCCTCCAATCTCCTCATTATATAGATCCTGTGGCCCCAAATAGGAAGTAACATAAAGTCCCATATTAACAACCCCCCCAGCCAAATACTTCTTTTCACAGAAACCACAGTACCCTCCACAAAGTGCACATTTGATCAGGCCACTCCCCTCTTGAAAACATATCATGGCTTTGCATCACTCCAAGGTCAGAAATCAAACTCCTTTAAATGGACCTCAAAGCCTTGCATGGCGTGGCCCCTGCTGTGTTCCCCAGCATCACATCACGCTTGCTGTGCCAGCCACGACACTGCCTTCAATATGCCTCCCACCGTAGCACATCTTCAACAATCCTGTGAATGACCTTATTTTGCTGTAGGGAAAAAAACCCTTTCTAGTATGTATGTGTGTTGCCAGACTTGAAGTTTGGGACATTGGTTAGTTTGTAATCAACCATCCATTGCCTAATTGCACTTGCAGCTGCAGAATTGCTACCACGGTGATGAATATTGCTGTCCAAAATATTGGCCTTTATCTGATAGGGTGTACTGACTTGATACCCAAATTGATGTCTCCCTCCAGAGGAAGATGCCTGTCGCTTTGAAATACGTAGGTATCTGTGCATGTGTCTCTTGATGAACCGTCAAGATAGAAAAGGAAATCCAGAGCAAGTGCCAGGCAGGGCACGTTGCGGTGGGCAAGTCCCCACCTCCACTTTACTACTGCACTGGAGGTGTAAATTGTGTCAACTGTGGGTCTGCTCAGCTAACGCCCTGCATAGTGGACTAACTAGGTTCACGTTAAAGAAGTCCTTTGGGGTGAGGGAGTGAGAATGCCTAATACAGGCTAAGAAAGACAAAAGGTAAAGCCAAGGGTACAGAATCCTAAGATGAAGCTGTTTTAAGTAGGCTGATTCAGCCTCTGGCATAGTGAAAATCTGGGGCTCTGAGTCAAAGGCTTTGGAAAGAGTTCCCCTTTATCTCCCTCCTCTACCCCATAACTCCTCACATTTCCGGAAGGCTTCCCCCAAACCCCTCTCAGGTCTTAGAGAACATGGCTCTTTCTCTCCTCTTACCAAGACCCACTGCTTCAAGAGGTAACTCCCAGGACACATTGATCCCCACAATCTATTGGTCTTTGTGTATCGGAAATCACAAGATGGGATTTTCCAGCCACCCACCAGAGCAACTGAGAAGGGCTTCCTCTCATCCTCCCAAGCTACCACTCCTCCCAGAATCCGTATCTTATTTCTCACCTCCTCCACCTCTACCACTTAATTTGCTCTGCAGAGAAAGTCCCTAAGTTTTACTGGAAACCCAACTTCCATCCTAGTAGACCCTGTTGTCACAGAAGGGAATGAGCAGAGAATTGCAAGGCTAGCAGATGACTCCCCGGTTCATACAAAGACACATGGGGCTTCCCTGGTGGCGCAGTGGTTGGGAGTCCGCCTGCCGATGCAGGGGGCACGGGTTCGTGTCCCTGTCCGGGAAGATCCTACATGCCGTGGAGCCGCTGGGCCCGTGAGCCATGGCCGCTGAGCCTGTGCGTCCGGAGCCTGTGCTCCGCAATGGGAGAGGCCACAGCAGCGAGAGGCCCGCATACCGCAAAAAAAAAAAAAAACCGCAAAACAAAAAACACACATGGTTCTCAGAGGCATTCTTCTCAAATCCGACGGTTGTTAACTGTTATCAACAGTTACTCTAATCCAACTGTCATCAAGTGTTGTTAACAATTTAATGATTTTCATGGACTCATGAAATTTATTTACAACTTTTTTTTAAACTGGAAAGACTTTTTTATGATGGACATTTAAAAATGCATAATCTCAGTATGAAATGAGATTTCATAATCTCATTTATGATTTTTTTTATTTTTAGAATCGCTTTCCACATGCATACATAATTTGCATAGTTCATCAGTACAGAGCATTTTGGATTATTCTGTTATTCCTTAGCAATATATCTAAACCTTTCTTGTGTTCCTGGATAGTGAGTATTTATGTCCCTTAGTTTCTTTATGTTATAGTTCTTGAAAGATATCTTTCAGACTTTGTCATCCATCTCTTGTGCATATATTGAAAGGAAAACAACAGTGAAACAAATTGGTTGAGATATTTCTAAGGCAGTGACTGCCACTTGGCTGACAGCAGTATAAGAATCATCCTGATGTCAGAGACGTTAAAATAAAATGGAAACGATAATACATTCCCATGGACATACCGCTTTGCATAATAGCTTTTCCTCCCAGACCATCCCTCCCTTGTTTTGACCCTACAGAAATCCAGTATTGTGAATTTTGTGTTTATCATGTCCTTGTTTTTTTCTCCCCTTTTAGCAAATGTGTGCTAAACATGGAAGCCAACCGGGGCTTTGTCTGCCTCTCAATGGTCATGTGTGAGCCTTGTTTCTGAACCAGGAATGACTCTGAAGCTCCTAAAGAAGGAGAGGATCTTACTGGATGTCTTACTTAGAGTCCCTGAACTGGTGGCGGACTGGCTGTTCCTCAGTTTGCGAGCTGTCCTCCCGTCCTTTGTCAACTTTGGAGTTTCCATGGCCAGATGAGGACCAGTGGGAGGATGATTTCTGGGTCTTGTCCCCTCCTGTCCTGTGGTGACCTTCACGTGTCCTGCGGTGATGGGAACTTTTCCTCGATGAAGACGTGTCCTTCTTTTCTTTTTTTCTCTCCAGGCTTCATCCCTGGGGTGGAAGCCCTTCTGGCTTCCATCCCGTTCAGACATGTAGCCTTCGGTCTGCAAGGTGGAGACCACGGGGTCTGCGACCTTCCCTTCAGCTCTTCCAGCAGCAGGCTTGCTGGTTGTGACTGCAACTGGCAACACCATGCTCATGCTGCTCTCTGGACCATCTGCCCCCGTCGAGGATGTGCTGGCATCATCGGCCAAGACCAGGTTCGTGTCCTGCAAGGATAAGCTGGCAGCACCTGCAGTGTCCTCGCCGGATCCGCTTTCTCCTGGATCCTTGATGGTGGCTCCCGCCAGGCCCATGGTCAACCCTGCCGCTGCTCCTTCGGCGCTTTTCACGGCTGCAGTTGATCCATGGGGGGCACCTGCAATGGCCTCGCCAGATCCGCTTTCTCCTGGATCCTTGATGGTGGCTCCCGCCAGGCCCATGGTCAACCCTGCCGCTGATCCTTCGGCGCTTTTCACGGCTGCAGTTGATCCATGGGGGGCACCTGCAATGGCCTCGCCAGATCCGCTTTCTCCTGGATCCTTGATGGTGGCTCCAGCCAGGCCCATGGCCATTCCTGCCGCTGATCCTTCGGCGCTTTTCACGGCTGCATTTGATCCATGGGGGGCACCTGCAATGGCCTCGCCGGATCCGCTTTCTCCTGGATCCTTGATAATGGCTCCCGCCAGGCCCATGGACATCCCTGCCGCTGATCCTTCGATGCATTTCACGGCTGCAGTTGATCCATGGGGGGGCACCTGCAGTGGCCTCACCGGATCCGCTTTCTCCTGGATCCTTGATGGTGGCTCCCGCCAGACCGGTGGTCATCCCTGCCGCTGATCCTTCGGCGGTTTTCACGGCTGCAGTTGAGACATGGGGGGCACCTGCAATGGCCTCGCTGAATCCGCTTTCTCTTGGATCCTTGATGGTGGCTACAGCCAGGTCCGTGGTCATCCCTGCCGCTGATCCATCGGCGCTTTTCACGGCTGCAGTTGATCCAAGGGGGGCACCTGCAGTGGCCTCGCCGGATCCGCTTTTTCCTGGATCCTTGACCGTGGCTCCCGCCAGGTCCGTGGTCATCCCTGCCGCTGATTCTTCGGAGCTTTTCACGGCTGCACTTGATCTATGGTGGCACCTGCAATGGCCTCGCCGGATCCGCTTTCTCCAGGATCCTTGATGGTGGCTCCTTGATGGTGGCTCCAGCCAGGCCCATGGCCATTCCTGCCACTGTTCCTTCGTCGCTTTTCACGGCGGTAGTAGATCCATGGTGGGTACCTGCAATGGCCTCGCCGGATCTGCTTTCTCCTGGATCCTGGATAATGGCTCCCGCCAGGCCCATGGACAACCCTGCCGCTGATCCTTCGGCGCTTTTCACGCCTGCAGTTGATCCATCGGGGATACCTGCAGTGGCCTCGCCGGATCCGCTTTCTCCTGGATCCTTGATGGTGGCTCCCGCCAGGCCCATGGTCATTCCTCCTGCTGATCCTTCGGCACTTTTTGTGGCTCCAGTCACGTCACGAAGCTTGTGAAGCCCAGCCTCATCCTGATCCCTTTCTCTGTGGAGCTCTGTGGTCTGAGCCAAGGGGAGGAGAATCAGGTAAGTCAGAGATGACAGAAAGTGAGATCTGAACTGTCTGCTCCTCTCTCATCCTGGAGCTGAGCAACTCAAGGGCTTATACTTAGAATAACCTTTGAGATCACCCAGTCTAAGCTCCCATTGGATGCTAGATCCCATCTACTGCACCGCTCTCAAACGGCCACTCCATTTTACTTGAACAGTCCCAGGGTCAGGGAAAGCACTGATACAGTTCTCCATGATACACACTTTAATTTTATACCCTTGTGCTTCTCTCTCTGCAGGACAGACTCCTAGAAGTGGGGTTCCCGGGTCAAGGGATGCACACCTTCTGCATTTTGGTGACTCCACGGGTTGGGCTGATTTGAATCAGCATGTCGGCGTCACGGGGAGACACAATGAAGGAAGGACTTCCTAACTGTGAATGATGTTCCACAACTGATGAGACTACCTGGGCTGGGGTAAGTGTTCAAGAAGAGACCAGACAGTCAGGATGCTGTAGGAGGGATTACAGCCCTGGTGAGGAGACCAGTGCAGCTGATAATGATACCTAAGGTCTCTCTGAAATTCAGCCCTGTGGGACAAGGTGGAGAAGCACTCGGAACCTCTCCAGTGTGGTGAATCCCATAGTGATAGCTCGTTTGTCCCTGACCCTTTTCAACAATAGAAGGTATTTCCCAGGTGAGTCTCAGAGAGCACCAAAGGCTATGAAGGACCAGCTTTGCCCTGCTCTCCCAAAGCACCCTGCCCCGTGTTCTTGAGTCTCTGTGGGTGCTTCCCACTAGGATTTTGGCATCCTCTGTAGTCGCTGCATCTCCAGTTTGGAGCATCGGGGTACTGCTGTAACTGTCTACCGGTGGTCTCAGGATATAGACAAGCTTTTCCCAATGGGAAAAGAGGTCTTTTTGTGCATCGGAAGAGGGGCACAGCTGCAGATAGAAAGTCCGGCCGGTAGCAAGATTCAGGCACAGCTGCTGTTTCTCACGGTTGTGGATGGAGATCTTGACAAACTTCAAGGGAAGCAGCCTGGTGAGCTCTAGGGTCTTCACGGGCTTGCAACCTCTCCCCTTGGTGATCCCGGCGCGTCTGACATGCTCTTCACAGACTTTCGTTGTTCGGGCCAGCAGCATGACGTCAGGTAGTGGGAAGAGGGGGCTGGTGGATGCGACACCCACAGTCACCCTTCGGACGCGGTTGTCTAGGTCAATCAGTTCTCCTTTCTTGCTGACCTGGATAAAGTCGCTCTCAAACATGGGAGCGTACTTGAAAATGTCATACTCTCCTCCCTCGTACAGTTGTCGTTGCAGGACCCCCATGGAGGTCCTCAACACCCCCACTGAACAGTAGCTATTGGCCGTGTAATGAGGTAAACTCTCACTGCTCATGGCTCTCTTCGTTCAAGACAGAGCCACCAGCCACAAATTGAGTCTCGGAGAGAGAGAGGGAACGAAAGCAACTCGTCACCTCCCTGCAGGACTCTGCCAGAGTCTCTTGGCCCGACCATATTTATACCGCAAGTCCTTTGTGACCCGTCACCATCACATCGCACACCCCTTTGTTGAGCCTCCAAGTCCCCACCCCCTTGGGGCAGGCTCACCAGCCTCCCCCTAAACCAACCACCATGTCCATAGGGAACAGGCTGACCCTGCCAGGGTATAGGTGTGGGTAGGCTGGATAGTCTTTCTACTCAAAAGGTTGAGAAAACCCTCCTGCTTTTGTAAATATCTGGGTGGTTTCCAGTCTTGTTGTTGTTACAAATCTCCCTGCAGGGGTCATCTTCGTGCTTCTGCTGAATGATGTCCTGGGGATAAAATCCTGGAAGTGGACTGTGTACTTGCTAAGGGCAGGCATCCTATGGGAATTGCTGTTCTCTGTGTCCCCAGCGTATATAGCACAGTGCTGGCAGGAACTTAGAAAGAGTGCTACGTGTCAGAGTCCCACTGGTACTGTCATTTCCAGGATATGGAGAATTTTCTCACCCATTTTCTCTTTTCAAGGAGGCTAACTTTTGTTTATATTTATATTTATATTTATATTTTTTACAGTTTTAGAAACTTTTTATTGTGAAATATAACACACATTCATGAAAGTGCAGAAAGCATAAATATAGCTTAATGAGTAACAAGAAAGTGAACACCCTTGTAGCTGCCACCCAGAGCAAGAAATAGAACCCTGCCAGCCCCTCTTCTGCATGCTCCCTCCCCACAAAGGTAACCCAAACTTGGATTGCATTTATTTTCTTTTCCTTCTTCTTTTTTATTGATGTATAGTTGATTTACAATGTTGTGTTAATTTGTGTTGTGTTAATTTCTTCGGTTAATTTCTGATTCAGTTTTTTGTATACATACATTCTTTTTCCTATTCTTTTCCATTATGGTTTATCACAGGATACTGAATATAGTTCTCTGTGCTCTACAGTAGGACCCTGCTGTTTATCCATCCTGTAGTTTGTATCTGCTAATCCCAAACTCCCAATCCTTCCCTCCTTGACCCCTGCTTGTTTTTTTGTTTTTTTTTTTTTTTTTTTTTGCGGTACGCGGGCCTCTCACTGTTGTGGCCTCTCTCGTTGCGGAGCACAGGCTCCGGAGCCATGGCTCACGGGCCCAGCCGCTCCGCGGCATGTGGGGCCCTCCCGGACCGGGGCACGAACCCGTGTCCCCTGTGTCGGCAGGCAGACTCCCAACCACTGCGCCACCAGGGAAGCCCGAAGCTGAGCTCTTGAACTGGAGTGACCCTTCCGAGAGGGTCTGTGTTGGGCTACGACGGCCTGACCTTCACACTCCACATCAATCATTTCTTGCCGTGCACCTTGGGTGAGGAACCCAGGCAATTTCCAAACTCACTGCCAGCTGAAGGCTTTCTGTGGGATGCACCCCCAGCAGCTGGGGCCACAAGTCCTTCGTTGAAGAAATGCACCCCACGTGGATATTTCAAATGGAACGGTGTCTTTCAAAGCATACCCTCCAATCTCCTCATTATATAGATCCTGTGGCCCCAAATAGGAAGTAACATAAAGTCCCATATTAACAACCCCCCCAGCCAAATACTTCTTTTCACAGAAACCACAGTACCCTCCACAAAGTGCACATTTGATCAGGCCACTCCCCTCTTGAAAACATATCATGGCTTTGCATCACTCCAAGGTCAGAAATCAAACTCCTTTAAATGGACCTCAAAGCCTTGCATGGCGTGGCCCCTGCTGTGTTCCCCAGCATCACATCACGCTTGCTGTGCCAGCCACGACACTGCCTTCAATATGCCTCCCACCGTAGCACATCTTCAACAATCCTGTGAATGACCTTATTTTGCTGTAGGGAAAAAAACCCTTTCTAGTATGTATGTGTGTTGCCAGACTTGAAGTTTGGGACATTGGTTAGTTTGTAATCAACCATCCATTGCGTAATTGCACTTGCAGCTGCAGAATTGCTACCACGGTGATGAATATTGCTGTCCAAAATATTGGCCTTTATCTGATAGGGTGTACTGACTTGATACCCAAATTGATGTCTCCCTCCAGAAGAAGATGCCTGTTGCTTTGAAATACGTAGGTATCTGTGCATGTGTCTCTTGATGAACCGTCAAGATAGAAAAGGAAATCCAGAGCAAGTGCCAGGCAGGGCACGTTGCGGTGGGCAAGTCCCCACCTCCACTTTACTACTGCACTGGAGGTGTAAATTGTGTCAACTGTGGGTCTGCTCAGCTAACGCCCTGCATAGTGGACTAACTAGGTTCACGTTAAAGAAGTCCTTTGGGGTGAGGGAGTGAGAATGCCTAATACAGGCTAAGAAAGACAAAAGGTAAAGCCAAGGGTACAGAATCCTAAGATGAAGCTGTTTTAAGTAGGCTGATTCAGCCTCTGGCATAGTGAAAATCTGGGGCTCTGAGTCAAAGGCTTTGGAAAGAGTTCCCCTTTATCTCCCTCCTCTACCCCGTAACTCCTCACATTTCCGGAAGGCTTCCCCCAAACCCCTCTCAGGTCTTAGAGAACATGGCTCTTTCTCTCCTCTTACCAAGACCCACTGCTTCAAGAGGTAACTCCCAGGACACATTGATCCCCACAATCTATTGGTCTTTGTGTATCGGAAATCACAAGATGGGATTTTCCAGCCACCCACCAGAGCAACTGAGAAGGGCTTCCTCTCATCCTCCCAAGCTACCACTCCTCCCAGAATCCGTATCTTATTTCTCACCTCCTCCACCTCTACCACTTAATTTGCTCTGCAGAGAAAGTCCCTAAGTTTTACTGGAAACCCAACTTCCATCCTAGTAGACCCTGTTGTCACAGAAGGGAATGAGCAGAGAATTGCAAGGCTAGCAGATGACTCCCCGGTTCATACAAAGACACATGGGGCTTCCCTGGTGGCGCAGTGGTTGGGAGTCCGCCTGCCGATGCAGGGGGCACGGGTTCGTGTCCCTGTCCGGGAAGATCCTACATGCCGTGGAGCCGCTGGGCCCGTGAGCCATGGCCGCTGAGCCTGTGCGTCCGGAGCCTGTGCTCCGCAATGGGAGAGGCCACAGCAGCGAGAGGCCCGCATACCGCAAAAAAAAAAAAACCGCAAAACAAAAAACACACATGGTTCTCAGAGGCATTCTTCTCAAATCCGACGGTTGTTAACTGTTATCAACAGTTACTCTAATCCAACTGTCATCAAGTGTTGTTAACAATTTAATGATTTTCATGGACTCATGAAATTTATTTACAACTTTTTTTTAAACTGGAAAGACTTTTTTATGATGGACATTTAAAAATGCATAATCTCAGTATGAAATGAGATTTCATAATCTCATTTATGATTTTTTTTATTTTTAGAATCGCTTTCCACATGCATACATAATTTGCATAGTTCATCAGTACAGAGCATTTTGGATTATTCTGTTATTCCTTAGCAATATATCTAAACCTTTCTTGTGTTCCTGGATAGTGAGTATTTATGTCCCTTAGTTTCTTTATGTTATAGTTCTTGAAAGATATCTTTCAGACTTTGTCATCCATCTCTTGTGCATATATTGAAAGGAAAACAACAGTGAAACAAATTGGTTGAGATATTTCTAAGGCAGTGACTGCCACTTGGCTGACAGCAGTATAAGAATCATCCTGATGTCAGAGACGTTAAAATAAAATGGAAACGATAATACATTCCCATGGACATACCGCTTTGCATAATAGCTTTTCCTCCCAGACCATCCCTCCCTTGTTTTGACCCTACAGAAATCCAGTATTGTGAATTTTGTGTTTATCATGTCCTTGTTTTTTTCTCCCCTTTTAGCAAATGTGTGCTAAACATGGAAGCCAACCGGGGCTTTGTCTGCCTCTCAATGGTCATGTGTGAGCCTTGTTTCTGAACCAGGAATGACTCTGAAGCTCCTAAAGAAGGAGAGGATCTTACTGGATGTCTTACTTAGAGTCCCTGAACTGGTGGCGGACTGGCTGTTCCTCAGTTTGCGAGCTGTCCTCCCGTCCTTTGTCAACTTTGGAGTTTCCATGGCCAGATGAGGACCAGTGGGAGGATGATTTCTGGGTCTTGTCCCCTCCTGTCCTGTGGTGACCTTCACGTGTCCTGCGGTGATGGGAACTTTTCCTCGATGAAGACGTGTCCTTCTTTTCTTTTTTTCTCTCCAGGCTTCATCCCTGGGGTGGAAGCCCTTCTGGCTTCCATCCCGTTCAGACATGTAGCCTTCGGTCTGCAAGGTGGAGACCACGGGGTCTGCGACCTTCCCTTCAGCTCTTCCAGCAGCAGGCTTGCTGGTTGTGACTGCAACTGGCAACACCATGCTCATGCTGCTCTCTGGACCATCTGCCCCCGTCGAGGATGTGCTGGCATCATCGGCCAAGACCAGGTTCGTGTCCTGCAAGGATAAGCTGGCAGCACCTGCAGTGTCCTCGCCGGATCCGCTTTCTCCTGGATCCTTGATGGTGGCTCCCGCCAGGCCCATGGTCAACCCTGCCGCTGCTCCTTCGGCGCTTTTCACGGCTGCAGTTGATCCATGGGGGGCACCTGCAATGGCCTCGCCAGATCCGCTTTCTCCTGGATCCTTGATGGTGGCTCCCGCCAGGCCCATGGTCAACCCTGCCGCTGATCCTTCGGCGCTTTTCACGGCTGCAGTTGATCCATGGGGGGCACCTGCAATGGCCTCGCCAGATCCGCTTTCTCCTGGATCCTTGATGGTGGCTCCAGCCAGGCCCATGGCCATTCCTGCCGCTGATCCTTCGGCGCTTTTCACGGCTGCATTTGATCCATGGGGGGCACCTGCAATGGCCTCGCCGGATCCGCTTTCTCCTGGATCCTTGATAATGGCTCCCGCCAGGCCCATGGACATCCCTGCCGCTGATCCTTCGATGCATTTCACGGCTGCAGTTGATCCATGGGGGGGCACCTGCAGTGGCCTCACCGGATCCGCTTTCTCCTGGATCCTTGATGGTGGCTCCCGCCAGACCGGTGGTCATCCCTGCCGCTGATCCTTCGGCGGTTTTCACGGCTGCAGTTGAGACATGGGGGGCACCTGCAATGGCCTCGCTGAATCCGCTTTCTCTTGGATCCTTGATGGTGGCTACAGCCAGGTCCGTGGTCATCCCTGCCGCTGATCCATCGGCGCTTTTCACGGCTGCAGTTGATCCAAGGGGGGCACCTGCAGTGGCCTCGCCGGATCCGCTTTTTCCTGGATCCTTGACCGTGGCTCCCGCCAGGTCCGTGGTCATCCCTGCCGCTGATTCTTCGGAGCTTTTCACGGCTGCACTTGATCTATGGTGGCACCTGCAATGGCCTCGCCGGATCCGCTTTCTCCAGGATCCTTGATGGTGGCTCCTTGATGGTGGCTCCAGCCAGGCCCATGGCCATTCCTGCCACTGTTCCTTCGTCGCTTTTCACGGCGGTAGTAGATCCATGGTGGGTACCTGCAATGGCCTCGCCGGATCTGCTTTCTCCTGGATCCTGGATAATGGCTCCCGCCAGGCCCATGGACAACCCTGCCGCTGATCCTTCGGCGCTTTTCACGCCTGCAGTTGATCCATCGGGGATACCTGCAGTGGCCTCGCCGGATCCGCTTTCTCCTGGATCCTTGATGGTGGCTCCCGCCAGGCCCATGGTCATTCCTCCTGCTGATCCTTCGGCACTTTTTGTGGCTCCAGTCACGTCACGAAGCTTGTGAAGCCCAGCCTCATCCTGATCCCTTTCTCTGTGGAGCTCTGTGGTCTGAGCCAAGGGGAGGAGAATCAGGTAAGTTAGAGATGACAGAAAGTGAGATCTGAACTGTCTGCTCCTCTCTCATCCTGGAGCTGAGCAACTCAAGGGCTTATACTTAGAATAACCTTTGAGATCACCCAGTCTAAGCTCCCATTGGATGCTAGATCCCATCTACTGCACCGCTCTCAAACGGCCACTCCATTTTACTTGAACAGTCCCAGGGTCAGGGAAAGCACTGATACAGTTCTCCATGATACACACTTTAATTTTATACCCTTGTGCTTCTCTCTCTGCAGGACAGACTCCTAGAAGTGGGGTTCCCGGGTCAAGGGATGCACACCTTCTGCATTTTGGTGACTCCACGGGTTGGGCTGATTTGAATCAGCATGTCGGCGTCACGGGGAGACACAATGAAGGAAGGACTTCCTAACTGTGAATGATGTTCCACAACTGATGAGACTACCTGGGCTGGGGTAAGTGTTCAAGAAGAGACCAGACAGTCAGGATGCTGTAGGAGGGATTACAGCCCTGGTGAGGAGACCAGTGCAGCTGATAATGATACCTAAGGTCTCTCTGAAATTCAGCCCTGTGGGACAAGGTGGAGAAGCACTCGGAACCTCTCCAGTGTGGTGAATCCCATAGTGATAGCTCGTTTGTCCCTGACCCTTTTCAACAATAGAAGGTATTTCCCAGGTGAGTCTCAGAGAGCACCAAAGGCTATGAAGGACCAGCTTTGCCCTGCTCTCCCAAAGCACCCTGCCCCGTGTTCTTGAGTCTCTGTGGGTGCTTCCCACTAGGATTTTGGCATCCTCTGTAGTCGCTGCATCTCCAGTTTGGAGCATCGGGGTACTGCTGTAACTGTCTACCGGTGGTCTCAGGATATAGACAAGCTTTTCCCAATGGGAAAAGAGGTCTTTTTGTGCATCGGAAGAGGGGCACAGCTGCAGATAGAAAGTCCGGCCGGTAGCAAGATTCAGGCACAGCTGCTGTTTCTCACGGTTGTGGATGGAGATCTTGACAAACTTCAAGGGAAGCAGCCTGGTGAGCTCTAGGGTCTTCACGGGCTTGCAACCTCTCCCCTTGGTGATCCCGGCGCATCTGACATGCTCTTCACAGACTTTCGTTGTTCGGGCCAGCAGCATGACGTCAGGTAGTGGGAAGAGGGGGCTGGTGGATGCGACACCCACAGTCACCCTTCGGACGCGGTTGTCTAGGTCAATCAGTTCTCCTTTCTTGCTGACCTGGATAAAGTCGCTCTCAAACATGGGAGCGTACTTGAAAATGTCATACTCTCCTCCCTCGTACAGTTGTCGTTGCAGGACCCCCATGGAGGTCCTCAACACCCCCACTGAACAGTAGCTATTGGCCGTGTAATGAGGTAAACTCTCACTGCTCATGGCTCTCTTCGTTCAAGACAGAGCCACCAGCCACAAATTGAGTCTCGGAGAGAGAGAGGGAACGAAAGCAACTCGTCACCTCCCTGCAGGACTCTGCCAGAGTCTCTTGGCCCGACCATATTTATACCGCAAGTCCTTTGTGACCCGTCACCATCACATCGCACACCCCTTTGTTGAGCCTCCAAGTCCCCACCCCCTTGGGGCAGGCTCACCAGCCTCCCCCTAAACCAACCACCATGTCCATAGGGAACAGGCTGACCCTGCCAGGGTATAGGTGTGGGTAGGCTGGATAGTCTTTCTACTCAAAAGGTTGAGAAAACCCTCCTGCTTTTGTAAATATCTGGGTGGTTTCCAGTCTTGTTGTTGTTACAAATCTCCCTGCAGGGGTCATCTTCGTGCTTCTGCTGAATGATGTCCTGGGGATAAAATCCTGGAAGTGGACTGTGTACTTGCTAAGGGCAGGCATCCTATGGGAATTGCTGTTCTCTGTGTCCCCAGCGTATATAGCACAGTGCTGGCAGGAACTTAGAAAGAGTGCTACGTGTCAGAGTCCCACTGGTACTGTCATTTCCAGGATATGGAGAATTTTCTCACCCATTTTCTCTTTTCAAGGAGGCTAACTTTTGTTTATATTTATATTTATATTTATATTTTTTACAGTTTTAGAAACTTTTTATTGTGAAATATAACACACATTCATGAAAGTGCAGAAAGCATAAATATAGCTTAATGAGTAACAAGAAAGTGAACACCCTTGTAGCTGCCACCCAGAGCAAGAAATAGAACCCTGCCAGCCCCTCTTCTGCATGCTCCCTCCCCACAAAGGTAACCCAAACTTGGATTGCATTTATTTTCTTTTCCTTCTTCTTTTTTATTGATGTATAGTTGATTTACAATGTTGTGTTAATTTGTGTTGTGTTAATTTCTTCGGTTAATTTCTGATTCAGTTTTTTGTATACATACATTCTTTTTCCTATTCTTTTCCATTATGGTTTATCACAGGATACTGAATATAGTTCTCTGTGCTCTACAGTAGGACCCTGCTGTTTATCCATCCTGTAGTTTGTATCTGCTAATCCCAAACTCCCAATCCTTCCCTCCTTGACCCCTGCTTGTTTTTTTGTTTTTTTTTTTTTTTTTTTTTGCGGTACGCGGGCCTCTCACTGTTGTGGCCTCTCTCGTTGCGGAGCACAGGCTCCGGAGCCATGGCTCACGGGCCCAGCCGCTCCGCGGCATGTGGGGCCCTCCCGGACCGGGGCACGAACCCGTGTCCCCTGTGTCGGCAGGCAGACTCCCAACCACTGCGCCACCAGGGAAGCCCGAAGCTGAGCTCTTGAACTGGAGTGACCCTTCCGAGAGGGTCTGTGTTGGGCTACGACGGCCTGACCTTCACACTCCACATCAATCATTTCTTGCCGTGCACCTTGGGTGAGGAACCCAGGCAATTTCCAAACTCACTGCCAGCTGAAGGCTTTCTGTGGGATGCACCCCCAGCAGCTGGGGCCACAAGTCCTTCGTTGAAGAAATGCACCCCACGTGGATATTTCAAATGGAACGGTGTCTTTCAAAGCATACCCTCCAATCTCCTCATTATATAGATCCTGTGGCCCCAAATAGGAAGTAACATAAAGTCCCATATTAACAACCCCCCCAGCCAAATACTTCTTTTCACAGAAACCACAGTACCCTCCACAAAGTGCACATTTGATCAGGCCACTCCCCTCTTGAAAACATATCATGGCTTTGCATCACTCCAAGGTCAGAAATCAAACTCCTTTAAATGGACCTCAAAGCCTTGCATGGCGTGGCCCCTGCTGTGTTCCCCAGCATCACATCACGCTTGCTGTGCCAGCCACGACACTGCCTTCAATATGCCTCCCACCGTAGCACATCTTCAACAATCCTGTGAATGACCTTAT
The DNA here is from genome assembly GCF_964165515.1 of Mesoplodon bidens. Classification (NCBI taxonomy): domain Eukaryota; kingdom Metazoa; phylum Chordata; class Mammalia; order Artiodactyla; family Ziphiidae; genus Mesoplodon; species Mesoplodon bidens. The sequence continues at coordinate 26,626 of NW_027671722.1, read as the reverse complement.
TTTGCTGTAGGGAAAAAAACCCTTTCTAGTATGTATGTGTGTTGCCAGACTTGAAGTTTGGGACATTGGTTAGTTTGTAATCAACCATCCATTGCGTAATTGCACTTGCAGCTGCAGAATTGCTACCACGGTGATGAATATTGCTGTCCAAAATATTGGCCTTTATCTGATAGGGTGTACTGACTTGATACCCAAATTGATGTCTCCCTCCAGAAGAAGATGCCTGTTGCTTTGAAATACGTAGGTATCTGTGCATGTGTCTCTTGATGAACCGTCAAGATAGAAAAGGAAATCCAGAGCAAGTGCCAGGCAGGGCACGTTGCGGTGGGCAAGTCCCCACCTCCACTTTACTACTGCACTGGAGGTGTAAATTGTGTCAACTGTGGGTCTGCTCAGCTAACGCCCTGCATAGTGGACTAACTAGGTTCACGTTAAAGAAGTCCTTTGGGGTGAGGGAGTGAGAATGCCTAATACAGGCTAAGAAAGACAAAAGGTAAAGCCAAGGGTACAGAATCCTAAGATGAAGCTGTTTTAAGTAGGCTGATTCAGCCTCTGGCATAGTGAAAATCTGGGGCTCTGAGTCAAAGGCTTTGGAAAGAGTTCCCCTTTATCTCCCTCCTCTACCCCGTAACTCCTCACATTTCCGGAAGGCTTCCCCCAAACCCCTCTCAGGTCTTAGAGAACATGGCTCTTTCTCTCCTCTTACCAAGACCCACTGCTTCAAGAGGTAACTCCCAGGACACATTGATCCCCACAATCTATTGGTCTTTGTGTATCGGAAATCACAAGATGGGATTTTCCAGCCACCCACCAGAGCAACTGAGAAGGGCTTCCTCTCATCCTCCCAAGCTACCACTCCTCCCAGAATCCGTATCTTATTTCTCACCTCCTCCACCTCTACCACTTAATTTGCTCTGCAGAGAAAGTCCCTAAGTTTTACTGGAAACCCAACTTCCATCCTAGTAGACCCTGTTGTCACAGAAGGGAATGAGCAGAGAATTGCAAGGCTAGCAGATGACTCCCCGGTTCATACAAAGACACATGGGGCTTCCCTGGTGGCGCAGTGGTTGGGAGTCCGCCTGCCGATGCAGGGGGCACGGGTTCGTGTCCCTGTCCGGGAAGATCCTACATGCCGTGGAGCCGCTGGGCCCGTGAGCCATGGCCGCTGAGCCTGTGCGTCCGGAGCCTGTGCTCCGCAATGGGAGAGGCCACAGCAGCGAGAGGCCCGCATACCGCAAAAAAAAAAAAACCGCAAAACAAAAAACACACATGGTTCTCAGAGGCATTCTTCTCAAATCCGACGGTTGTTAACTGTTATCAACAGTTACTCTAATCCAACTGTCATCAAGTGTTGTTAACAATTTAATGATTTTCATGGACTCATGAAATTTATTTACAACTTTTTTTTAAACTGGAAAGACTTTTTTATGATGGACATTTAAAAATGCATAATCTCAGTATGAAATGAGATTTCATAATCTCATTTATGATTTTTTTTATTTTTAGAATCGCTTTCCACATGCATACATAATTTGCATAGTTCATCAGTACAGAGCATTTTGGATTATTCTGTTATTCCTTAGCAATATATCTAAACCTTTCTTGTGTTCCTGGATAGTGAGTATTTATGTCCCTTAGTTTCTTTATGTTATAGTTCTTGAAAGATATCTTTCAGACTTTGTCATCCATCTCTTGTGCATATATTGAAAGGAAAACAACAGTGAAACAAATTGGTTGAGATATTTCTAAGGCAGTGACTGCCACTTGGCTGACAGCAGTATAAGAATCATCCTGATGTCAGAGACGTTAAAATAAAATGGAAACGATAATACATTCCCATGGACATACCGCTTTGCATAATAGCTTTTCCTCCCAGACCATCCCTCCCTTGTTTTGACCCTACAGAAATCCAGTATTGTGAATTTTGTGTTTATCATGTCCTTGTTTTTTTCTCCCCTTTTAGCAAATGTGTGCTAAACATGGAAGCCAACCGGGGCTTTGTCTGCCTCTCAATGGTCATGTGTGAGCCTTGTTTCTGAACCAGGAATGACTCTGAAGCTCCTAAAGAAGGAGAGGATCTTACTGGATGTCTTACTTAGAGTCCCTGAACTGGTGGCGGACTGGCTGTTCCTCAGTTTGCGAGCTGTCCTCCCGTCCTTTGTCAACTTTGGAGTTTCCATGGCCAGATGAGGACCAGTGGGAGGATGATTTCTGGGTCTTGTCCCCTCCTGTCCTGTGGTGACCTTCACGTGTCCTGCGGTGATGGGAACTTTTCCTCGATGAAGACGTGTCCTTCTTTTCTTTTTTTCTCTCCAGGCTTCATCCCTGGGGTGGAAGCCCTTCTGGCTTCCATCCCGTTCAGACATGTAGCCTTCGGTCTGCAAGGTGGAGACCACGGGGTCTGCGACCTTCCCTTCAGCTCTTCCAGCAGCAGGCTTGCTGGTTGTGACTGCAACTGGCAACACCATGCTCATGCTGCTCTCTGGACCATCTGCCCCCGTCGAGGATGTGCTGGCATCATCGGCCAAGACCAGGTTCGTGTCCTGCAAGGATAAGCTGGCAGCACCTGCAGTGTCCTCGCCGGATCCGCTTTCTCCTGGATCCTTGATGGTGGCTCCCGCCAGGCCCATGGTCAACCCTGCCGCTGCTCCTTCGGCGCTTTTCACGGCTGCAGTTGATCCATGGGGGGCACCTGCAATGGCCTCGCCAGATCCGCTTTCTCCTGGATCCTTGATGGTGGCTCCCGCCAGGCCCATGGTCAACCCTGCCGCTGATCCTTCGGCGCTTTTCACGGCTGCAGTTGATCCATGGGGGGCACCTGCAATGGCCTCGCCAGATCCGCTTTCTCCTGGATCCTTGATGGTGGCTCCAGCCAGGCCCATGGCCATTCCTGCCGCTGATCCTTCGGCGCTTTTCACGGCTGCATTTGATCCATGGGGGGCACCTGCAATGGCCTCGCCGGATCCGCTTTCTCCTGGATCCTTGATAATGGCTCCCGCCAGGCCCATGGACATCCCTGCCGCTGATCCTTCGATGCATTTCACGGCTGCAGTTGATCCATGGGGGGGCACCTGCAGTGGCCTCACCGGATCCGCTTTCTCCTGGATCCTTGATGGTGGCTCCCGCCAGACCGGTGGTCATCCCTGCCGCTGATCCTTCGGCGGTTTTCACGGCTGCAGTTGAGACATGGGGGGCACCTGCAATGGCCTCGCTGAATCCGCTTTCTCTTGGATCCTTGATGGTGGCTACAGCCAGGTCCGTGGTCATCCCTGCCGCTGATCCATCGGCGCTTTTCACGGCTGCAGTTGATCCAAGGGGGGCACCTGCAGTGGCCTCGCCGGATCCGCTTTTTCCTGGATCCTTGACCGTGGCTCCCGCCAGGTCCGTGGTCATCCCTGCCGCTGATTCTTCGGAGCTTTTCACGGCTGCACTTGATCTATGGTGGCACCTGCAATGGCCTCGCCGGATCCGCTTTCTCCAGGATCCTTGATGGTGGCTCCTTGATGGTGGCTCCAGCCAGGCCCATGGCCATTCCTGCCACTGTTCCTTCGTCGCTTTTCACGGCGGTAGTAGATCCATGGTGGGTACCTGCAATGGCCTCGCCGGATCTGCTTTCTCCTGGATCCTGGATAATGGCTCCCGCCAGGCCCATGGACAACCCTGCCGCTGATCCTTCGGCGCTTTTCACGCCTGCAGTTGATCCATCGGGGATACCTGCAGTGGCCTCGCCGGATCCGCTTTCTCCTGGATCCTTGATGGTGGCTCCCGCCAGGCCCATGGTCATTCCTCCTGCTGATCCTTCGGCACTTTTTGTGGCTCCAGTCACGTCACGAAGCTTGTGAAGCCCAGCCTCATCCTGATCCCTTTCTCTGTGGAGCTCTGTGGTCTGAGCCAAGGGGAGGAGAATCAGGTAAGTTAGAGATGACAGAAAGTGAGATCTGAACTGTCTGCTCCTCTCTCATCCTGGAGCTGAGCAACTCAAGGGCTTATACTTAGAATAACCTTTGAGATCACCCAGTCTAAGCTCCCATTGGATGCTAGATCCCATCTACTGCACCGCTCTCAAACGGCCACTCCATTTTACTTGAACAGTCCCAGGGTCAGGGAAAGCACTGATACAGTTCTCCATGATACACACTTTAATTTTATACCCTTGTGCTTCTCTCTCTGCAGGACAGACTCCTAGAAGTGGGGTTCCCGGGTCAAGGGATGCACACCTTCTGCATTTTGGTGACTCCACGGGTTGGGCTGATTTGAATCAGCATGTCGGCGTCACGGGGAGACACAATGAAGGAAGGACTTCCTAACTGTGAATGATGTTCCACAACTGATGAGACTACCTGGGCTGGGGTAAGTGTTCAAGAAGAGACCAGACAGTCAGGATGCTGTAGGAGGGATTACAGCCCTGGTGAGGAGACCAGTGCAGCTGATAATGATACCTAAGGTCTCTCTGAAATTCAGCCCTGTGGGACAAGGTGGAGAAGCACTCGGAACCTCTCCAGTGTGGTGAATCCCATAGTGATAGCTCGTTTGTCCCTGACCCTTTTCAACAATAGAAGGTATTTCCCAGGTGAGTCTCAGAGAGCACCAAAGGCTATGAAGGACCAGCTTTGCCCTGCTCTCCCAAAGCACCCTGCCCCGTGTTCTTGAGTCTCTGTGGGTGCTTCCCACTAGGATTTTGGCATCCTCTGTAGTCGCTGCATCTCCAGTTTGGAGCATCGGGGTACTGCTGTAACTGTCTACCGGTGGTCTCAGGATATAGACAAGCTTTTCCCAATGGGAAAAGAGGTCTTTTTGTGCATCGGAAGAGGGGCACAGCTGCAGATAGAAAGTCCGGCCGGTAGCAAGATTCAGGCACAGCTGCTGTTTCTCACGGTTGTGGATGGAGATCTTGACAAACTTCAAGGGAAGCAGCCTGGTGAGCTCTAGGGTCTTCACGGGCTTGCAACCTCTCCCCTTGGTGATCCCGGCGCGTCTGACATGCTCTTCACAGACTTTCGTTGTTCGGGCCAGCAGCATGACGTCAGGTAGTGGGAAGAGGGGGCTGGTGGATGCGACACCCACAGTCACCCTTCGGACGCGGTTGTCTAGGTCAATCAGTTCTCCTTTCTTGCTGACCTGGATAAAGTCGCTCTCAAACATGGGAGCGTACTTGAAAATGTCATACTCTCCTCCCTCGTACAGTTGTCGTTGCAGGACCCCCATGGAGGTCCTCAACACCCCCACTGAACAGTAGCTATTGGCCGTGTAATGAGGTAAACTCTCACTGCTCATGGCTCTCTTCGTTCAAGACAGAGCCACCAGCCACAAATTGAGTCTCGGAGAGAGAGAGGGAACGAAAGCAACTCGTCACCTCCCTGCAGGACTCTGCCAGAGTCTCTTGGCCCGACCATATTTATACCGCAAGTCCTTTGTGACCCGTCACCATCACATCGCACACCCCTTTGTTGAGCCTCCAAGTCCCCACCCCCTTGGGGCAGGCTCACCAGCCTCCCCCTAAACCAACCACCATGTCCATAGGGAACAGGCTGACCCTGCCAGGGTATAGGTGTGGGTAGGCTGGATAGTCTTTCTACTCAAAAGGTTGAGAAAACCCTCCTGCTTTTGTAAATATCTGGGTGGTTTCCAGTCTTGTTGTTGTTACAAATCTCCCTGCAGGGGTCATCTTCGTGCTTCTGCTGAATGATGTCCTGGGGATAAAATCCTGGAAGTGGACTGTGTACTTGCTAAGGGCAGGCATCCTATGGGAATTGCTGTTCTCTGTGTCCCCAGCGTATATAGCACAGTGCTGGCAGGAACTTAGAAAGAGTGCTACGTGTCAGAGTCCCACTGGTACTGTCATTTCCAGGATATGGAGAATTTTCTCACCCATTTTCTCTTTTCAAGGAGGCTAACTTTTGTTTATATTTATATTTATATTTATATTTTTTACAGTTTTAGAAACTTTTTATTGTGAAATATAACACACATTCATGAAAGTGCAGAAAGCATAAATATAGCTTAATGAGTAACAAGAAAGTGAACACCCTTGTAGCTGCCACCCAGAGCAAGAAATAGAACCCTGCCAGCCCCTCTTCTGCATGCTCCCTCCCCACAAAGGTAACCCAAACTTGGATTGTATTTATTTTCTTTTCCTTCTTCTTTTTTATTGATGTATAGTTGATTTACAATGTTGTGTTAATTTGTGTTGTGTTAATTTCTTCGGTTAATTTCTGATTCAGTTTTTTGTATACATACATTCTTTTTCCTATTCTTTTCCATTATGGTTTATCACAGGATACTGAATATAGTTCTCTGTGCTCTACAGTAGGACCCTGCTGTTTATCCATCCTGTAGTTTGTATCTGCTAATCCCAAACTCCCAATCCTTCCCTCCTTGACCCCTGCTTGTTTTTTTGTTTTTTTTTTTTTTTTTTTTTTGCGGTACGCGGGCCTCTCACTGTTGTGGCCTCTCTCGTTGCGGAGCACAGGCTCCGGAGCCATGGCTCACGGGCCCAGCCGCTCCGCGGCATGTGGGGCCCTCCCGGACCGGGGCACGAACCCGTGTCCCCTGTGTCGGCAGGCAGACTCCCAACCACTGCGCCACCAGGGAAGCCCGAAGCTGAGCTCTTGAACTGGAGTGACCCTTCCGAGAGGGTCTGTGTTGGGCTACGACGGCCTGACCTTCACACTCCACATCAATCATTTCTTGCCGTGCACCTTGGGTGAGGAACCCAGGCAATTTCCAAACTCACTGCCAGCTGAAGGCTTTCTGTGGGATGCACCCCCAGCAGCTGGGGCCACAAGTCCTTCGTTGAAGAAATGCACCCCACGTGGATATTTCAAATGGAACGGTGTCTTTCAAAGCATACCCTCCAATCTCCTCATTATATAGATCCTGTGGCCCCAAATAAGAAGTAACATAAAGTCCCATATTAACAACCCCCCCAGCCAAATACTTCTTTTCACAGAAACCACAGTACCCTCCACAAAGTGCACATTTGATCAGGCCACTCCCCTCTTGAAAACATATCATGGCTTTGCATCACTCCAAGGTCAGAAATCAAACTCCTTTAAATGGACCTCAAAGCCTTGCATGGCGTGGCCCCTGCTGTGTTCCCCAGCATCACATCACGCTTGCTGTGCCAGCCACGACACTGCCTTCAATATGCCTCCCACCGTAGCACATCTTCAACAATCCTGTGAATGACCTTATTTTGCTGTAGGGAAAAAAACCCTTTCTAGTATGTATGTGTGTTGCCAGACTTGAAGTTTGGGACATTGGTTAGTTTGTAATCAACCATCCATTGCGTAATTGCACTTGCAGCTGCAGAATTGCTACCACGGTGATGAATATTGCTGTCCAAAATATTGGCCTTTATCTGATAGGGTGTACTGACTTGATACCCAAATTGATGTCTCCCTCCAGAAGAAGATGCCTGTTGCTTTGAAATACGTAGGTATCTGTGCATGTGTCTCTTGATGAACCGTCAAGATAGAAAAGGAAATCCAGAGCAAGTGCCAGGCAGGGCACGTTGCGGTGGGCAAGTCCCCACCTCCACTTTACTACTGCACTGGAGGTGTAAATTGTGTCAACTGTGGGTCTGCTCAGCTAACGCCCTGCATAGTGGACTAACTAGGTTCACGTTAAAGAAGTCCTTTGGGGTGAGGGAGTGAGAATGCCTAATACAGGCTAAGAAAGACAAAAGGTAAAGCCAAGGGTACAGAATCCTAAGATGAAGCTGTTTTAAGTAGGCTGATTCAGCCTCTGGCATAGTGAAAATCTGGGGCTCTGAGTCAAAGGCTTTGGAAAGAGTTCCCCTTTATCTCCCTCCTCTACCCCGTAACTCCTCACATTTCCGGAAGGCTTCCCCCAAACCCCTCTCAGGTCTTAGAGAACATGGCTCTTTCTCTCCTCTTACCAAGACCCACTGCTTCAAGAGGTAACTCCCAGGACACATTGATCCCCACAATCTATTGGTCTTTGTGTATCGGAAATCACAAGATGGGATTTTCCAGCCACCCACCAGAGCAACTGAGAAGGGCTTCCTCTCATCCTCCCAAGCTACCACTCCTCCCAGAATCCGTATCTTATTTCTCACCTCCTCCACCTCTACCACTTAATTTGCTCTGCAGAGAAAGTCCCTAAGTTTTACTGGAAACCCAACTTCCATCCTAGTAGACCCTGTTGTCACAGAAGGGAATGAGCAGAGAATTGCAAGGCTAGCAGATGACTCCCCGGTTCATACAAAGACACATGGGGCTTCCCTGGTGGCGCAGTGGTTGGGAGTCCGCCTGCCGATGCAGGGGGCACGGGTTCGTGTCCCTGTCCGGGAAGATCCTACATGCCGTGGAGCCGCTGGGCCCGTGAGCCATGGCCGCTGAGCCTGTGCGTCCGGAGCCTGTGCTCCGCAATGGGAGAGGCCACAGCAGCGAGAGGCCCGCATACCGCAAAAAAAAAAAAAACCGCAAAACAAAAAACACACATGGTTCTCAGAGGCATTCTTCTCAAATCCGACGGTTGTTAACTGTTATCAACAGTTACTCTAATCCAACTGTCATCAAGTGTTGTTAACAATTTAATGATTTTCATGGACTCATGAAATTTATTTACAACTTTTTTTTAAACTGGAAAGACTTTTTTATGATGGACATTTAAAAATGCATAATCTCAGTATGAAATGAGATTTCATAATCTCATTTATGATTTTTTTTATTTTTAGAATCGCTTTCCACATGCATACATAATTTGCATAGTTCATCAGTACAGAGCATTTTGGATTATTCTGTTATTCCTTAGCAATATATCTAAACCTTTCTTGTGTTCCTGGATAGTGAGTATTTATGTCCCTTAGTTTCTTTATGTTATAGTTCTTGAAAGATATCTTTCAGACTTTGTCATCCATCTCTTGTGCATATATTGAAAGGAAAACAACAGTGAAACAAATTGGTTGAGATATTTCTAAGGCAGTGACTGCCACTTGGCTGACAGCAGTATAAGAATCATCCTGATGTCAGAGACGTTAAAATAAAATGGAAACGATAATACATTCCCATGGACATACCGCTTTGCATAATAGCTTTTCCTCCCAGACCATCCCTCCCTTGTTTTGACCCTACAGAAATCCAGTATTGTGAATTTTGTGTTTATCATGTCCTTGTTTTTTTCTCCCCTTTTAGCAAATGTGTGCTAAACATGGAAGCCAACCGGGGCTTTGTCTGCCTCTCAATGGTCATGTGTGAGCCTTGTTTCTGAACCAGGAATGACTCTGAAGCTCCTAAAGAAGGAGAGGATCTTACTGGATGTCTTACTTAGAGTCCCTGAACTGGTGGCGGACTGGCTGTTCCTCAGTTTGCGAGCTGTCCTCCCGTCCTTTGTCAACTTTGGAGTTTCCATGGCCAGATGAGGACCAGTGGGAGGATGATTTCTGGGTCTTGTCCCCTCCTGTCCTGTGGTGACCTTCACGTGTCCTGCGGTGATGGGAACTTTTCCTCGATGAAGACGTGTCCTTCTTTTCTTTTTTTCTCTCCAGGCTTCATCCCTGGGGTGGAAGCCCTTCTGGCTTCCATCCCGTTCAGACATGTAGCCTTCGGTCTGCAAGGTGGAGACCACGGGGTCTGCGACCTTCCCTTCAGCTCTTCCAGCAGCAGGCTTGCTGGTTGTGACTGCAACTGGCAACACCATGCTCATGCTGCTCTCTGGACCATCTGCCCCCGTCGAGGATGTGCTGGCATCATCGGCCAAGACCAGGTTCGTGTCCTGCAAGGATAAGCTGGCAGCACCTGCAGTGTCCTCGCCGGATCCGCTTTCTCCTGGATCCTTGATGGTGGCTCCCGCCAGGCCCATGGTCAACCCTGCCGCTGCTCCTTCGGCGCTTTTCACGGCTGCAGTTGATCCATGGGGGGCACCTGCAATGGCCTCGCCAGATCCGCTTTCTCCTGGATCCTTGATGGTGGCTCCCGCCAGGCCCATGGTCAACCCTGCCGCTGATCCTTCGGCGCTTTTCACGGCTGCAGTTGATCCATGGGGGGCACCTGCAATGGCCTCGCCAGATCCGCTTTCTCCTGGATCCTTGATGGTGGCTCCAGCCAGGCCCATGGCCATTCCTGCCGCTGATCCTTCGGCGCTTTTCACGGCTGCATTTGATCCATGGGGGGCACCTGCAATGGCCTCGCCGGATCCGCTTTCTCCTGGATCCTTGATAATGGCTCCCGCCAGGCCCATGGACATCCCTGCCGCTGATCCTTCGATGCATTTCACGGCTGCAGTTGATCCATGGGGGGGCACCTGCAGTGGCCTCACCGGATCCGCTTTCTCCTGGATCCTTGATGGTGGCTCCCGCCAGACCGGTGGTCATCCCTGCCGCTGATCCTTCGGCGGTTTTCACGGCTGCAGTTGAGACATGGGGGGCACCTGCAATGGCCTCGCTGAATCCGCTTTCTCTTGGATCCTTGATGGTGGCTACAGCCAGGTCCGTGGTCATCCCTGCCGCTGATCCATCGGCGCTTTTCACGGCTGCAGTTGATCCAAGGGGGGCACCTGCAGTGGCCTCGCCGGATCCGCTTTTTCCTGGATCCTTGACCGTGGCTCCCGCCAGGTCCGTGGTCATCCCTGCCGCTGATTCTTCGGAGCTTTTCACGGCTGCACTTGATCTATGGTGGCACCTGCAATGGCCTCGCCGGATCCGCTTTCTCCAGGATCCTTGATGGTGGCTCCTTGATGGTGGCTCCAGCCAGGCCCATGGCCATTCCTGCCACTGTTCCTTCGTCGCTTTTCACGGCGGTAGTAGATCCATGGTGGGTACCTGCAATGGCCTCGCCGGATCTGCTTTCTCCTGGATCCTGGATAATGGCTCCCGCCAGGCCCATGGACAACCCTGCCGCTGATCCTTCGGCGCTTTTCACGCCTGCAGTTGATCCATCGGGGATACCTGCAGTGGCCTCGCCGGATCCGCTTTCTCCTGGATCCTTGATGGTGGCTCCCGCCAGGCCCATGGTCATTCCTCCTGCTGATCCTTCGGCACTTTTTGTGGCTCCAGTCACGTCACGAAGCTTGTGAAGCCCAGCCTCATCCTGATCCCTTTCTCTGTGGAGCTCTGTGGTCTGAGCCAAGGGGAGGAGAATCAGGTAAGTTAGAGATGACAGAAAGTGAGATCTGAACTGTCTGCTCCTCTCTCATCCTGGAGCTGAGCAACTCAAGGGCTTATACTTAGAATAACCTTTGAGATCACCCAGTCTAAGCTCCCATTGGATGCTAGATCCCATCTACTGCACCGCTCTCAAACGGCCACTCCATTTTACTTGAACAGTCCCAGGGTCAGGGAAAGCACTGATACAGTTCTCCATGATACACACTTTAATTTTATACCCTTGTGCTTCTCTCTCTGCAGGACAGACTCCTAGAAGTGGGGTTCCCGGGTCAAGGGATGCACACCTTCTGCATTTTGGTGACTCCACGGGTTGGGCTGATTTGAATCAGCATGTCGGCGTCACGGGGAGACACAATGAAGGAAGGACTTCCTAACTGTGAATGATGTTCCACAACTGATGAGACTACCTGGGCTGGGGTAAGTGTTCAAGAAGAGACCAGACAGTCAGGATGCTGTAGGAGGGATTACAGCCCTGGTGAGGAGACCAGTGCAGCTGATAATGATACCTAAGGTCTCTCTGAAATTCAGCCCTGTGGGACAAGGTGGAGAAGCACTCGGAACCTCTCCAGTGTGGTGAATCCCATAGTGATAGCTCGTTTGTCCCTGACCCTTTTCAACAATAGAAGGTATTTCCCAGGTGAGTCTCAGAGAGCACCAAAGGCTATGAAGGACCAGCTTTGCCCTGCTCTCCCAAAGCACCCTGCCCCGTGTTCTTGAGTCTCTGTGGGTGCTTCCCACTAGGATTTTGGCATCCTCTGTAGTCGCTGCATCTCCAGTTTGGAGCATCGGGGTACTGCTGTAACTGTCTACCGGTGGTCTCAGGATATAGACAAGCTTTTCCCAATGGGAAAAGAGGTCTTTTTGTGCATCGGAAGAGGGGCACAGCTGCAGATAGAAAGTCCGGCCGGTAGCAAGATTCAGGCACAGCTGCTGTTTCTCACGGTTGTGGATGGAGATCTTGACAAACTTCAAGGGAAGCAGCCTGGTGAGCTCTAGGGTCTTCACGGGCTTGCAACCTCTCCCCTTGGTGATCCCGGCGCATCTGACATGCTCTTCACAGACTTTCGTTGTTCGGGCCAGCAGCATGACGTCAGGTAGTGGGAAGAGGGGGCTGGTGGATGCGACACCCACAGTCACCCTTCGGACGCGGTTGTCTAGGTCAATCAGTTCTCCTTTCTTGCTGACCTGGATAAAGTCGCTCTCAAACATGGGAGCGTACTTGAAAATGTCATACTCTCCTCCCTCGTACAGTTGTCGTTGCAGGACCCCCATGGAGGTCCTCAACACCCCCACTGAACAGTAGCTATTGGCCGTGTAATGAGGTAAACTCTCACTGCTCATGGCTCTCTTCGTTCAAGACAGAGCCACCAGCCACAAATTGAGTCTCGGAGAGAGAGAGGGAACGAAAGCAACTCGTCACCTCCCTGCAGGACTCTGCCAGAGTCTCTTGGCCCGACCATATTTATACCGCAAGTCCTTTGTGACCCGTCACCATCACATCGCACACCCCTTTGTTGAGCCTCCAAGTCCCCACCCCCTTGGGGCAGGCTCACCAGCCTCCCCCTAAACCAACCACCATGTCCATAGGGAACAGGCTGACCCTGCCAGGGTATAGGTGTGGGTAGGCTGGATAGTCTTTCTACTCAAAAGGTTGAGAAAACCCTCCTGCTCTTGTAAATATCTGGGTGGCTTCCAGTCTTGTTGTTGTTACAGATCTCCATCATCTTGGCGCTTCTGCTGAATGATGTCCTGGGGATAAAATCCTGGAAGTGGACCGTGTACTTGCTAAGGGCAGGCATCCTATGGGGATTGCTGTTCTCTGTGCCCCCAGCGTATACAGCCCAGTGCTGGCAGGAACTTAGAAAGAGTGCTGCTACCTGTCAGAGTCCCACTGGTACTGTCATTTCCAGGATATGGAGAATTTTCTCACCCATTTTCTCTTTTCAAGGAGGCTAACTTTTTATATTTGTGGTTTTTTTTTTTTTTACAGTTTTAGAAACTGTTTTTATTGTGAAATACAACACACACTCATGAAAGTGCACAAACCATAAATATATAGCTTAATGAGTAACAAGAAAGTGAGCACCCTTGTAGCTGCCACCCAGAGCAAGAAATAGAACCCGGCCAGCCCCTCTTCTGCATGCTCCCTCCCCACAAAGGGAACCCAACCTTGGCTTCTATTTTTTTTCTTTTCCCCCTTCTTTTTTATTGACAGTGTAGTTGATTTACAAGGTTGTATTCGTTTCTGTTGTGTTAATTTCTGATTCAGTTTCATGTGTATTCTTTGTATATTTCATGTATAGTCTTTTTCCTATTCTTTTCCATTATGGTTTATCACAGGATACTGACTATAGTTCTCTGTGCTCTACAGTAGGACCCTGCTGTTTATCCACCCTGTAGTTTGTATCTGCTAATCCCAAACTCCCAATCCTTCCCCGCCCCCAACCCCACTGAAAACCCCAAGTCTCTTCCCTATGTCTGGGAGTCTGTTTCTGTTTTGCAGATATGTTCATTTGCGTCGTACTTTAGAGTCCACGTATAAGGGCTATCATGTGGTGAGAAATGTTATTTTTTAAATAGGCTTCCCAGGTGATCCTTATGCATGTGAATGTTGGAGAACTACTGTCTTCCACTGTAAAGTTATGGCATACTGGGGCTGAAAGAGGCCCCCCAGACCTCCTAGCCCAGTGGTTTTCCAACTTGGCTGCTGCACAGTAGAATTATTGGGTGAGATTTTTAAAACTCCCGGTGCTGGAGGGCTTACCCCACCTAAATGTCATCAGAATCTCTGGGATTGGGGTCAGGCTATCAATGTTTGTTTGTTTGTTTGTTTTGAAGCTCCCCAGGGAACTCCCAACATACAACCAAGGGTAAGAATCACTGCAGCGGTCCAATCCATTGGTTTTACAGTTGGGGACCCCGTGGCTGCCCACAGAGGTACCATTACAGAGAGGCAGAGTGACCCAGGAGAGTCAGTGGCCCAGACAGGATAGGAACTCAGATTTCCTGACTCCTCGTTGGTGCTGCTTCTACCATAAAGATTGTGTCCCTTTGTTGAGCCAATGACAACCCTGATCCCCCCCGTGTTCTGTTTTACCCTACACAAAGTAAAATAACTCCCAATGGTTTCATTTCCTTACAAGCCAGAGAGAGTTTCTGTTTTCATAAGGTGAACCTCTGACCCCAGCTATGGCCTAAAGCTCAGCCCCGGCTGCAGACTTGTCCTCCCTCCACCCTACGTGCCCTGGAGAAGCCTTGCTGGGAAAACAGGCTTCTCTTTCGGGCAGTGGCTATGCACGTGTGACCTGCGAGCAAGCGACCAAAACCTTTTTCTGTGCTTATTTCCTTGCCTTCTACAGAGTGCCCATAACCAAACCAAAGGGCTTTGCTGAGAAAAGGATGGTTTTTCCATAACATAGCCTCGTGCTAGGCACAGCACGGCACAGACACCCCGTAAATACTTGATGAATTCAGTAATTAATTCAGCAACGCAAGTTTACACATCACGCAGTCACCTCCCCCAGCTTATCTTCTCCCCAAACTATATTTACATAGTAAATCTTATTTCCAAAGATTCGCAACCTCGCAATGAACATTTCTGTATAGTGCATCTATTTCCAGCCCTAGTGAATGGCTGAATGATACTTAATACCTATCTTGTACAACAAAATTTTGATTCTGGGGTCTCAGGCCAAAGCACAATTCGCATCACAGAAGTCACTGTCAAGTCCCTACCAGGCGAGGGGACATAGAAAACACAAGATAGCATTTCTTTTGGAGTTGTACGGTTTCCTTTATTAAAGAAAGTAGGAACTGCCTCTCTAGGGAAGGACCCAAGCCAACCGGGGCTTTGTCTACCTCCCAGTGGTCATGTGTGAGCCTTGGTGCTGAATCAGGAGTGACTGAAGCGCCTAAAGAAGGAGAGGATCTCACTGGATGCCTTACTTAGAGTCCCCGAACTGGTGGCGGGCTGGCTCTTCCTCCGTCTGCGAGCTGTCCTCCCCTCCTTGGTCAACTTTGGGGTTTTCATGGCCGCATGAGGACCAGTGGGAGGATGCTTTCTGGGTCTTGTCCCCTCGTGTCCTGTGGTGACCTTCACCTGTCCTGCGGTGATGGGAACTTTTCCTCGATGAAGACGTGTCCTTCTTTCCTTTTTTTCCTTCCAGGCTTCATCCCTGGGGTGGGAGACCTTCTGGCTTCCATCCCCTTCAGACGTGTAGCCTTCGCTCTGCAAGGTGGAGACCACGGGGGCTGCGACCTTCCCTTCAGCTCTTCCAGCAGCAGGCTTGCTGGTTGTGACTGCACCTGGCAACACCATGCTCATGCTGCTCTCTGGACCATCTGCCCCCGTCGAGGATGTGCTGGCAACATCCGCCGAGACCAGGCTCGTGTCCTGCAGGGATAGGCTGGCAGCACCTGCAGTGGCCTGGCCGGATCTGCTTTCTCCTGGATCCTCGATGGTGGCTCCCGCCAGGCCCACGGTCATCCCTGCCGCCGATCCTTCGGCGCCTTTCAGGGCTGCAGGTGACCCACGGGGGGCATGATGGATTCCCTCTCCCCCCACATAAGCACAAGACGTGGCTCCAGTCACGTCACGAAGCTTGCGAAGCCCAACCTCATCCTGATCCCTTTCTCTGTGGAGCTCTGTGGTCTGAGCCAAGGGGAGGAGAGACAGGTAAGATAGAGATGACAGAAAGTGAGCTCAGAACTGTCCGCTCCTCTCTCATCCTGGAGCTGAGCAACTCAAGGCCTTATACTTAGAATAACCTTTGAAATCACCCAGTCTAAGCTCCCATTGGATGCAAGACCCCATCTACTGCACCCCTGTCAAACGGCCACTCCACTGTACTTGAACAGTCCCAGGGCCAGGGAGAGCACTGATACAATTCTCCATGATGCTATGCACTTTAACTTTATACCCTTGTGCTTCTCTCCCTGCAGGACAGATTCCTAGAAGTGGGGTTCCTGGGTCAAGGGATGCACACCTTCTACATTTTGGTGACTCCACGGGTTGGGCTGATTTGAGTCAGCATGTCGGAGTCCCGGGGAGACACAATGAAGGAAGGACTTCCTAGCTGTGAATGACGTTCCCCACCTGCTGAGACTACCTGGGCTGGGGTAAGTGTTCAGGAAGAGAGCAGACAGTCAGGATGCTGTAGGAGGGATTACAGCCCTGGTGATGAGACCAGTGCAGCCGAGATGATACCTAAGGTCTCTCTGAAATTCGGCCTCGTGGGACAAGGTGGAGAAGCACTCGGAACCTCTCCCGTGTGGGGACTCCCGTAGTGATAGCTCGTTTGTCCCTGACCCTTTTCAACGGTAGAAGGTATTTCCCAGGCGAGTCTCAGAGAGCACCAAAGGCTATGAAGGACCAGCTTTGCCCTGCTCTCCCAAAGCACCCTGCCCCGTGTTCTTGAGTCCCTGTCGGTGCTTACCACTAGGATGTTGGCATCCTCTGTAGTCGCTGCATCTCCAGTTTGGAGCATCGGGGTACTGCTGTAACTGTCTACCGGTGGTCTCAGGATATAGACAAGCTTTTCCCAATAGGAAAAGAGGTCTTCTTGTGCGTCGGAAGAGGGGCACAGCTGCAGGTAGAAAGTCCGGCCGGTAGCAAGATTCAGGCACAGCTGCTGTTTCTCCCGGTTGTGGATGGAGATCTTGACAAACTTCAAGGGGAGCAGCCTGGTGAGCTCTAGGGTCTTCACGGGCTTGCAACCTCTCCCCTTGGTGACCCCGGCACAGACTCTCCTTGGTCGGGCCAGCAGCATGACGTCAGGTAGCGGGAAGAGGGGGCTGGTGGATGCGACGCCCACAGTCACCGTTCGGACGCGGTTGTCTAGGTCAATCAGTTCTCCTTCCTTGCTGACCTGGATAAAGTCGCTCTCCAACATGGGAGCGTGCTTGAAAATGTCATACTCTCCTCCCTCGTACAGTTGTCGTTGCAGGACCCCCATGGAGGTCCTCGACACCCCCACTGAACAGTAGCTGTTGGCCGTGTAATGAGGTAAACTCTCACTGCTCATGGCTCTCTTCGTTCAAGACAGAGCCACCAGCCACAAACTGAGTCTCGGAGGGAGAGAGAGAGAGGGAACGAAAGCACCTCGTCACCTCCCTGCAGGACTCTGCCAGAGTCTCTTGACCCGACCCTATTTATACCGCAAGCCCTTTGTGACCCGTCACCATCGCATCACACACCCCTTTGTTGAGCGTCCAAGCCCCCACCCCCTTGGGGCAGGCTCACCAGCCTCCCCCTAAACCAACCACCACGTCCATAGGGAAGAGGCTGACCCTGCCAGGGTATAGGTGTGGGTAGGCTGGATAGTCTTTCTACTCAAAAGGTTGAGAAAACCCTCCTGCTCTTGTAAATATCTGGGTGGCTTCCAGTCTTGTTGTTGTTACAGATCTCCATCATCTTGGCGCTTCTGCTGAATGATGTCCTGGGGATAAAATCCTGGAAGTGGACCGTGTACTTGCTAAGGGCAGGCATCCTATGGGGATTGCTGTTCTCTGTGCCCCCAGCGTATACAGCCCAGTGCTGGCAGGAACTTAGAAAGAGTGCTGCTACCTGTCAGAGTCCCACTGGTACTGTCATTTCCAGGATATGGAGAATTTTCTCACCCATTTTCTCTTTTCAAGGAGGCTAACTTTTGTTTATATTTATATTTATATTTCTTACAGTTTTAGAAACTTTTTATTGTGAAATATAACACACATTCATGAAAGTGCAGAAAGCATAAATATAGCTTAATGAGTAACAAGAAAGTGAACACCCTTGTAGCTGCCACCCAGAGCAAGAAATAGATCCCTGCCAGCCCCTCTTCTGCATGCTCCCTCCCCACAAAGGTAACCCAAACTTGGATTGTATTTATTTTCTTTTCCTTCTTCTTTTTTATTAATGTATAGTTGATTTACAATGTTGTGTTAATTTGTGTTGTGTTAATTTCTTCGGTTAATTTCTGATTCAGTTTTTTGTATACATACATTCTTTTTCCTATTCTTTTCCATTATGGTTTATCACAGGATACTGAATATAGTTCTCTGTGCTCTACAGTAGGACCCTGCTGTTTATCCATCCTGTAGTTTGTATCTGCTAATCCCAAACTCCCAATCCTTCCCTCCTTGACCCCTGCTTGTTTTTTTGTTTGTTTTTTTTTTTTTTTTGCGGTACGCGGGCCTCTCACTGTTGTGGCCTCTCTCGTTGCGGAGCACAGGCTCCGGAGCCATGGCTCACGGGCCCAGCCGCTCCGCGGCATGTGGGGCCCTCCCGGACCGGGGCACGAACCCGTGTCCCCTGTGTCGGCAGGCGGACTCCCAACCACTGCGCCACCAGGGAAGCCCGAAGCTGAGCTCTTGAACTGGAGTGACCCTTCCGAGAGGGTCTGTGTTGGGCTACGACGGCCTGACCTTCACACTCCACATCAATCATTTCTTGCCGTGCACCTCGGGTGAGGAACCCAGGCAATTTCCAAACTCACTGCCAGCTGAAGGCTTTCTGTGGGATGCACCCCCAGCAGCTGGGGCCACAAGTCCTTCGTTGAAGAAATGCACCCCACGTGGATATTTCAAATGGAACGGTGTCTTTCAAAGCATACCCTCCAATCTCCTCATTATATAGATCCTGTGGCCCCAAATAGGAAGTAACATAAAGTCCCATATTAACAACCCCCCCAGCCAAATACTTCTTTTCACAGAAACCACAGTACCCTCCACAAAGTGCACATTTGATCAGGCCACTCCCCTCTTGAAAACATATCATGGCTTTGCATCACTCCAAGGTCAGAAATCAAACTCCTTTAAATGGACCTCAAAGCCTTGCATGGCGTGGCCCCTGCTGTGTTCCCCAGCATCACATCACGCTTGCTGTGCCAGCCACGACACTGCCTTCAATATGCCTCCCACCGTAGCACATCTTCAACAATCCTGTGAATGACCTTATTTTGCTGTAGGGAAAAAAACCCTTTCTAGTATGTATGTGTGTTGCCAGACTTGAAGTTTGGGACATTGGTCAGTTTGTAATCAACCATCCATTGCGTAATTGCACTTGCAGCTGCAGAATTGCTACCACGGTGATGAATATTGCTGTCCAAAATATTGGCCTTTATCTGATAGGGTGTACTGACTTGATACCCAAATTGATGTCTCCCTCCAGAGGAAGATGCCTGTTGCTTTGAAATACGTAGGTATCTGTGCATGTGTCTCTTGATGAACCGTCAAGATAGAAAAGGAAATCCAGAGCAAGTGCCAGGCAGGGCACGTTGCGGTGGGCAAGTCCCCACCTCCACTTTACTACTGCACTGGAGGTGTAAATTGTGTCAACTGTGGGTCTGCTCAGCTAACGCCCTGCATAGTGGACTAACTAGGTTCACGTTAAAGAAGTCCTTTGGGGTGAGGGAGTGAGAATGCCTAATACAGGCTAAGAAAGACAAAAGGTAAAGCCAAGGGTACAGAATCCTAAGATGAAGCTGTTTTAAGTAGGCTGATTCAGCCTCTGGCATGGTGAAAATCTGGGGCTCTGAGTCAAAGGCTTTGGAAAGAGTTCCCCTTTATCTCCCTCCTCTACCCCGTAACTCCTCACATTTCCGGAAGGCTTCCCCCAAACCCCTCTCAGGTCTTAGAGAACATGGCTCTTTCTCTCCTCTTACCAAGACCCACTGCTTCAAGAGGTAACTCCCAGGACACATTGATCCCCACAATCTATTGGTCTTTGTGTATCGGAAATCACAAGATGGGATTTTCCAGCCACCCACCAGAGCAACTGAGAAGGGCTTCCTCTCATCCTCCCAAGCTACCACTCCTCCCAGAATCCGTATCTTATTTCTCACCTCCTCCACCTCTACCACTTAATTTGCTCTGCAGAGAAAGTCCCTAAGTTTTACTGGAAACCCAACTTCCATCCTAGTAGACCCTGTTGTCACAGAAGGGAATGAGCAGAGAATTGCAAGGCTAGCAGATGACTCCCCGGTTCATACAAAGACACATGGGGCTTCCCTGGTGGCGCAGTGGTTGGGAGTCCGCCTGCCGATGCAGGGGGCACGGGTTCGTGTCCCTGTCCGGGAAGATCCTACATGCCGTGGAGCCGCTGGGCCCGTGAGCCATGGCCGCTGAGCCTGTGCGTCCGGAGCCTGTGCTCCGCAATGGGAGAGGCCACAGCAGCGAGAGGCCCGCATACCGCAAAAAAAAAACAAACCGCAAAACAAAAAACACACATGGTTCTCAGAGGCATTCTTCTCAAATCCGACGGTTGTTAACTGTTATCAACAGTTACTCTAATCCAACTGTTATCAAGTGTTGTTAACAATTTAATGATTTTCATGGACTCATGAAATTTATTTACAACTTTTTTTTAAACTGGAAAGACTTTTTTATGATGGACATTTAAAAATGCATAATCTCAGTATGAAATGAGATTTCATAATCTCATTTATGATTTTTTTTATTTTTAGAATCGCTTTCCACATGCATACATAATTTGCATAGTTCATCAGTACAGAGCATTTTGGATTATTCTGTTATTCCTTAGCAATATATCTAAACCTTTCTTGTGTTCCTGGATAGTGAGTATTTATGTCCCTTAGTTTCTTTATGTTATAGTTCTTGAAAGATATCTTTCAGACTTTGTCATCCATCTCTTGTGCATATATTGAAAGGAAAACAACAGTGAAACAAATTGGTTGAGATATTTCTAAGGCAGTGACTGCCACTTGGCTGACAGCAGTATAAGAATCATCCTGATGTCAGAGATGTTAAAATAAAATGGAAACGATAATACATTCCCATGGACATACCGCTTTGCATAATAGCTTTTCCTCCCAGACCATCCCTCCCTTGTTTTGACCCTACAGAAATCCAGTATTGTGAATTTTGTGTTTATCATGTCCTTGTTTTTTTCTCCCCTTTTAGCAAATGTGTGCTAAACATGGAAGCCAACCGGGGCTTTGTCTGCCTCTCAATGGTCATGTGTGAGCCTTGTTTCTGAACCAGGAATGACTCTGAAGCTCCTAAAGAAGGAGAGGATCTTACTGGATGTCTTACTTAGAGTCCCTGAACTGGTGGCGGACTGGCTGTTCCTCAGTTTGCGAGCTGTCCTCCCGTCCTTTGTCAACTTTGGAGTTTCCATGGCCAGATGAGGACCAGTGGGAGGATGATTTCTGGGTCTTGTCCCCTCCTGTCCTGTGGTGACCTTCACGTGTCCTGCGGTGATGGGAACTTTTCCTCGATGAAGACGTGTCCTTCTTTTCTTTTTTTCTCTCCAGGCTTCATCCCTGGGGTGGAAGCCCTTCTGGCTTCCATCCCGTTCAGACATGTAGCCTTCGGTCTGCAAGGTGGAGACCACGGGGTCTGCGACCTTCCCTTCAGCTCTTCCAGCAGCAGGCTTGCTGGTTGTGACTGCAACTGGCAACACCATGCTCATGCTGCTCTCTGGACCATCTGCCCCCGTCGAGGATGTGCTGGCATCATCGGCCAAGACCAGGTTCGTGTCCTGCAAGGATAAGCTGGCAGCACCTGCAGTGTCCTCGCCGGATCCGCTTTCTCCTGGATCCTTGATGGTGGCTCCCGCCAGGCCCATGGTCAACCCTGCCGCTGCTCCTTCGGCGCTTTTCACGGCTGCAGTTGATCCATGGGGGGCACCTGCAATGGCCTCGCCAGATCCGCTTTCTCCTGGATCCTTGATGGTGGCTCCCGCCAGGCCCATGGTCAACCCTGCCGCTGATCCTTCGGCGCTTTTCACGGCTGCAGTTGATCCATGGGGGGCACCTGCAATGGCCTCGCCAGATCCGCTTTCTCCTGGATCCTTGATGGTGGCTCCAGCCAGGCCCATGGCCATTCCTGCCGCTGATCCTTCGGCGCTTTTCACGGCTGCATTTGATCCATGGGGGGCACCTGCAATGGCCTCGCCGGATCCGCTTTCTCCTGGATCCTTGATAATGGCTCCCGCCAGGCCCATGGACATCCCTGCCGCTGATCCTTCGATGCATTTCACGGCTGCAGTTGATCCATGGGGGGGCACCTGCAGTGGCCTCACCGGATCCGCTTTCTCCTGGATCCTTGATGGTGGCTCCCGCCAGACCGGTGGTCATCCCTGCCGCTGATCCTTCGGCGGTTTTCACGGCTGCAGTTGAGACATGGGGGGCACCTGCAATGGCCTCGCTGAATCCGCTTTCTCTTGGATCCTTGATGGTGGCTACAGCCAGGTCCGTGGTCATCCCTGCCGCTGATCCATCGGCGCTTTTCACGGCTGCAGTTGATCCAAGGGGGGCACCTGCAGTGGCCTCGCCGGATCCGCTTTTTCCTGGATCCTTGACCGTGGCTCCCGCCAGGTCCGTGGTCATCCCTGCCGCTGATTCTTCGGAGCTTTTCACGGCTGCACTTGATCTATGGTGGCACCTGCAATGGCCTCGCCGGATCCGCTTTCTCCAGGATCCTTGATGGTGGCTCCTTGATGGTGGCTCCAGCCAGGCCCATGGCCATTCCTGCCACTGTTCCTTCGTCGCTTTTCACGGCGGTAGTAGATCCATGGTGGGTACCTGCAATGGCCTCGCCGGATCTGCTTTCTCCTGGATCCTGGATAATGGCTCCCGCCAGGCCCATGGACAACCCTGCCGCTGATCCTTCGGCGCTTTTCACGCCTGCAGTTGATCCATCGGGGATACCTGCAGTGGCCTCGCCGGATCCGCTTTCTCCTGGATCCTTGATGGTGGCTCCCGCCAGGCCCATGGTCATTCCTCCTGCTGATCCTTCGGCACTTTTTGTGGCTCCAGTCACGTCACGAAGCTTGTGAAGCCCAGCCTCATCCTGATCCCTTTCTCTGTGGAGCTCTGTGGTCTGAGCCAAGGGGAGGAGAATCAGGTAAGTTAGAGATGACAGAAAGTGAGATCTGAACTGTCTGCTCCTCTCTCATCCTGGAGCTGAGCAACTCAAGGGCTTATACTTAGAATAACCTTTGAGATCACCCAGTCTAAGCTCCCATTGGATGCTAGATCCCATCTACTGCACCGCTCTCAAACGGCCACTCCATTTTACTTGAACAGTCCCAGGGTCAGGGAAAGCACTGATACAGTTCTCCATGATACACACTTTAATTTTATACCCTTGTGCTTCTCTCTCTGCAGGACAGACTCCTAGAAGTGGGGTTCCCGGGTCAAGGGATGCACACCTTCTGCATTTTGGTGACTCCACGGGTTGGGCTGATTTGAATCAGCATGTCGGCGTCACGGGGAGACACAATGAAGGAAGGACTTCCTAACTGTGAATGATGTTCCACAACTGATGAGACTACCTGGGCTGGGGTAAGTGTTCAAGAAGAGACCAGACAGTCAGGATGCTGTAGGAGGGATTACAGCCCTGGTGAGGAGACCAGTGCAGCTGATAATGATACCTAAGGTCTCTCTGAAATTCAGCCCTGTGGGACAAGGTGGAGAAGCACTCGGAACCTCTCCAGTGTGGTGAATCCCATAGTGATAGCTCGTTTGTCCCTGACCCTTTTCAACAATAGAAGGTATTTCCCAGGTGAGTCTCAGAGAGCACCAAAGGCTATGAAGGACCAGCTTTGCCCTGCTCTCCCAAAGCACCCTGCCCCGTGTTCTTGAGTCTCTGTGGGTGCTTCCCACTAGGATTTTGGCATCCTCTGTAGTCGCTGCATCTCCAGTTTGGAGCATCGGGGTACTGCTGTAACTGTCTACCGGTGGTCTCAGGATATAGACAAGCTTTTCCCAATGGGAAAAGAGGTCTTTTTGTGCATCGGAAGAGGGGCACAGCTGCAGATAGAAAGTCCGGCCGGTAGCAAGATTCAGGCACAGCTGCTGTTTCTCACGGTTGTGGATGGAG
Source organism: Mesoplodon bidens (assembly GCF_964165515.1). Taxonomy (NCBI): domain Eukaryota; kingdom Metazoa; phylum Chordata; class Mammalia; order Artiodactyla; family Ziphiidae; genus Mesoplodon; species Mesoplodon bidens. Next base: position 2,673 of record NW_027671722.1, on the reverse strand, counting down.
ATCTTGACAAACTTCAAGGGAAGCAGCCTGGTGAGCTCTAGGGTCTTCACGGGCTTGCAACCTCTCCCCTTGGTGATCCCGGCGCGTCTGACATGCTCTTCACAGACTTTCGTTGTTCGGGCCAGCAGCATGACGTCAGGTAGTGGGAAGAGGGGGCTGGTGGATGCGACACCCACAGTCACCCTTCGGACGCGGTTGTCTAGGTCAATCAGTTCTCCTTTCTTGCTGACCTGGATAAAGTCGCTCTCAAACATGGGAGCGTACTTGAAAATGTCATACTCTCCTCCCTCGTACAGTTGTCGTTGCAGGACCCCCATGGAGGTCCTCAACACCCCCACTGAACAGTAGCTATTGGCCGTGTAATGAGGTAAACTCTCACTGCTCATGGCTCTCTTCGTTCAAGACAGAGCCACCAGCCACAAATTGAGTCTCGGAGAGAGAGAGGGAACGAAAGCAACTCGTCACCTCCCTGCAGGACTCTGCCAGAGTCTCTTGGCCCGACCATATTTATACCGCAAGTCCTTTGTGACCCGTCACCATCACATCGCACACCCCTTTGTTGAGCCTCCAAGTCCCCACCCCCTTGGGGCAGGCTCACCAGCCTCCCCCTAAACCAACCACCATGTCCATAGGGAACAGGCTGACCCTGCCAGGGTATAGGTGTGGGTAGGCTGGATAGTCTTTCTACTCAAAAGGTTGAGAAAACCCTCCTGCTCTTGTAAATATCTGGGTGGCTTCCAGTCTTGTTGTTGTTACAGATCTCCATCATCTTCGTGCTTCTGCTGAATGATGTCCTGGGGATAAAATCCTGGAAGTGGACCGTGTACTTGCTAAGGGCAGGCATCCTATGGGGATTGCTGTTCTCTGTGCCCCCAGCGTATACAGCCCAGTGCTGGCAGGAACTTAGAAAGAGTGCTGCTACCTGTCAGAGTCCCACTGGTACTGTCATTTCCAGGATATGGAGAATTTTCTCACCCATTTTCTCTTTTCAAGGAGGCTAACTTTTTATATTTGTGGTTTTTTTTTTTACAGTTTTAGAAACTGTTTTTATTGTGAAATACAACACACACTCATGAAAGTGCACAAACCATAAATATATAGCTTAATGAGTAACAAGAAAGTGAGCACCCTTGTAGCTGCCACCCAGAGCAAGAAATAGAACCCTGCCAGCCCCTCTTCTGCATGCTCCCTCCCCACAAAGGGAACCCAACCTTGGCTTCTATTTTTTTTCTTTTCCCCCTTCTTTTTTATTGACAGTGTAGTTGATTTACAAGGTTGTATTCGTTTCTGTTGTGTTAATTTCTGATTCAGTTTCATGTGTATTCTTTGTATATTTCATGTATAGTCTTTTTCCTATTCTTTTCCATTATGGTTTATCACAGGATACTGACTATAGTTCTCTGTGCTCTACAGTAGGACCCTGCTGTTTATCCACCCTGTAGTTTGTATCTGCTAATCCCAAACTCCCAATCCTTCCCCGCCCCCAACCCCACTGAAAACCCCAAGTCTCTTCCCTATGTCTGGGAGTCTGTTTCTGTTTTGCAGATATGTTCATTTGCGTCGTACTTTAGAGTCCACGTATAAGGGCTATCATGTGGTGAGAAATGTTATTTTTTAAATAGGCTTCCCAGGTGATCCTTATGCATGTGAATGTTGGAGAACTACTGTCTTCCACTGTAAAGTTATGGCATACTGGGGCTGAAAGAGGCCCCCCAGACCTCCTAGCCCAGTGGTTTTCCAACTTGGCTGCTGCACAGTAGAATTATTGGGTGAGATTTTTAAAACTCCCGGTGCTGGAGGGCTTACCCCACCTAAATGTCATCAGAATCTCTGGGATTGGGGTCAGGCTATCAATGTTTGTTTGTTTGTTTGTTTTGAAGCTCCCCAGGGAACTCCCAACATACAACCAAGGGTAAGAATCACTGCAGCGGTCCAATCCATTGGTTTTACAGTTGGGGACCCCGTGGCTGCCCACAGAGGTACCATTACAGAGAGGCAGAGTGACCCAGGAGAGTCAGTGGCCCAGACAGGATAGGAACTCAGATTTCCTGACTCCTCGTTGGTGCTGCTTCTACCATAAAGATTGTGTCCCTTTGTTGAGCCAATGACAACCCTGATCCCCCCCGTGTTCTGTTTTACCCTACACAAAGTAAAATAACTCCCAATGGTTTCATTTCCTTACAAGCCAGAGAGAGTTTCTGTTTTCATAAGGTGAACCTCTGACCCCAGCTATGGCCTAAAGCTCAGCCCCGGCTGCAGACTTGTCCTCCCTCCACCCTACGTGCCCTGGAGAAGCCTTGCTGGGAAAACAGGCTTCTCTTTCGGGCAGTGGCTATGCACGTGTGACCTGCGAGCAAGCGACCAAAACCTTTTTCTGTGCTTATTTCCTTGCCTTCTACAGAGTGCCCATAACCAAACCAAAGGGCTTTGCTGAGAAAAGGATGGTTTTTCCATAACATAGCCTCGTGCTAGGCACAGCACGGCACAGACACCCCGTAAATACTTGATGAATTCAGTAATTAATTCAGCAACGCAAGTTTACACATCACGCAGTCACCTCCCCCAGCTTATCTTCTCCCCAAACTATATTTACATAGTAAATCTTATTTCCAAAGATTCGCAACCTCGCAATGAACATTTCTGTATAGTGCATCTATTTCCAGCCCTAGTGAA